>NC_053157.1:230426863-230493513 GCF_016835505.1 Polypterus senegalus | reverse complement strand
ACCAAGAAGCTCTTTACCTGAAAATGAAGACTATTAGGACTCAGGATAGGCAAACAGAGTTTTAAAGCTTTATTACAATAGAACAACAATAATAACAACACGGACTCAACCTGATTCGGCCAAATGAGATTGAGCCCCGAACAGTTCAAAACTCAAAACTTATATAGTAATTTCTTATCACTCTGACCTCGTTCAATTAGCTCATCCTGCACTTGTCTTTACTGTCCATTGTTCATCTCTAGTTTTTGTTTTGCTTATTTTTGATTGGTCTTTTGGTTGGGCAGATGCTTCCTTTTTCCATCTTTGGGCATTCTGCTGTCATTTCCTTTCCTAAGCCTTTCATGCTGGTTATTTGGTTTCCAAAGTTAAGCTTTTAACTAAAAGAAATACGGCGTGTGCCTTTATTTAATTATTGTATTGGCATGCTTGATTTGGCTTAATCTCTGCGCTAATTTCAATATATTGTTCTATATTTATTTATGCTAGTTCTTGAATACATTGATTTTGTTTTTCATGCATTACATCATTGTGACCTTGTTTATAGCAAAAGCCTATTGCTGTCTTTTTGCTGATTCACCATTTCAGCTTGTTTCTCATCCTTCTACCAAGGCCACCTTTTTCTTAGTTTCTTATTTTGTCCACACAGGTGCACAGGCATTCTATGCGTCATTCCTGTTCTGTCCTATCCGTCTTTCCAACACTACCAATTCTGCCTCAAGCCTTCTAAAAAATAATGTAATATGACTGATTTTTTAGTTAACCATTTGCTTGACTGATCATATTTGTTTGACATTCTAATTTATGCTTAATCTAATGTTTCAGAAGCTTTTAATTACTTTTATGGCTATTTACGCTAATATGCTATTTTTGCTGATTTTGTATGCTCTAGCAGTGCTCATTCTGTTCCTTCGGTCCTGCTGATGGGTTAAGGACCTTCTACGGCCCTGTCCAGCTCTCCTGGAGTAACTTCTTGTCTCCTGAAACCTCCTCAGTGCCCCAAAGACTGCGTTGGGAGACACAGCAAACCTTCTGGCATGGCACATATTGATGTATCTGCCATCCTGGAGAAGTTGGACTACCTGTGCCAGCTCTGTAGGGTCCAGTTATGGCCTCATGCTACCAGTAGTGACACTGACTGTAGCCAAATGCAAAACGAGTGACAAAACAGATGAGGAGGGGAAAATGTCAGTGGCCTCCCTCCACCTGTTAAACCATTTATTTCTGTTTTGGGGGTCGTCTCATTGTTTGACCCCCCCCGTGCACCAAAGTAGCTGAAACTGATTATCAAGCCCCTCTGCTACTTCATTGACCAGATCAACAGCCCAGAAGTTTCATTGACATGATGCTATACTCGGATTAAAAAGGGTTCCTTTCATTTTTTTGATCAGTATATTTTAATGTAATATTGTGGTTTTCTAAGTCACTACATAAATTACTGAAATACACTCAATGATAGTTTTCGATAGCCCCACCCTTCAGTCCTTCACAAATGTAGTAGTTTACAAATGTATTTTTATTTCTCTTTCAGAAGTATGAAATATAATTGTGTTGAATTTCAACTTATGATAACATTTTTGCTACGTATGTACTATTGAGGGACTTTTTTTTTTAATCATCTGGTCACTTTATTTTAACAAGCAATGTAACTAAGCTGTTTACTCTTCACCCTCAGATCACATTCTATTTGTTTATCAAGCAGAACTGAATATTTTCATTATCTACACAATATTCTAATAAGTGTACAGTTCACTCAGTGAGACACACAAACACACTCACTATGCATACACACTACGGGTGCCGTCATTGGTTCCCCTGTGGATTGGACTGTTGAATCGACACAATGGCTGTACATGCTGGGGTCTTTGGCACATGTCGTCCCAGTAGCATGTGAGGAGTCACCAATGGTTTACACTGCTCCTCTCCTTCTCCCTGTTCCAGTCTGTTACAGTCAATTATCATTTCTAGCCCTGCAATCTCCTATCCCTGTGCAGGTCACATTGTGCACCAAGGATGTGTCATTTGTTTAGACAAACTTTAATGTCTTCACTGGCCTATTCTGTGTGGCCAGCAGTTGAGATGGGAGCTCTGGCTTATTTTTTCTTACTGTGCTAAGCATTGTTACCTTCATCTTGAGGAGCTACTGTCCCAGTTTGTGTAAAATAAGTTATTACATAAGGCATTGTGGCCATGCTGCTTATGTCATGTCCAGGGTGAACCTCATGCCTTAATTTCTCACAGGAGTTCCTCCATCTGACTTCCCCTTGTTAATGAAATGACATCCTCTGCTCTTCTGTATCTCTGTGCTTCCTCTTGAGTAAGTTATTCATAGGTTTGGACTGGCTTATCATTTTTATGCAGATGATGCTTCGATCTGTTTCAGTGTTAAAAGTGACACTTCATCACAGCTTTCTCTGCTCACAACTTACCTCGGTGAAATTAAATGAAAATTAAAACTTGAACAGATCAAAACTCTTTAAAATTAAATTACAACAACTGAACTCCTGCAAAGTGGCACTAAAGTGTAACTTAAGAAAACAAACTCCTCTTCAACCATTCTGGGTGAAAATCTCATCAGACCTTCTTTTACTGCAAAGAATCTCAGTGTCACTTTGATTCCTGCTCTTCTTATTTCACTATGTAAGCCACATTACGAAACTTTCTTAATTCCGCGTGTGTCACATTCCTTATGTTTGCTCAATCCTCTTCTTTTCGAATGCTGAGAAACTTGTCCCTGCTTTTATCACATCCCACATTGATTATTGTAAGTCACTACTGGCAGGTGCCCCTTCAGATCTTATATCACCACTCCAGCTGATTCAAAACTCAACTGCCAGAGTCCTGACACGGACCACCAACAGCGAGCACATCACAGCCATCCTGCTGCACCTTCACTGCTCCCTGTGTCTTACAGGACTGAATATCAAATTCTGTTCTTGACCTGCCCACTAAGGTCCTCTCATTCTGTGCACTCTGTGGGTGACAGCAGGGCCTTCAGCTGTATATAGCGCCCTGACTGTGGACTGACCTCCCTAAATTAATGACATCAGCCGACTCCATTCATTTGTTTAGGAGGACATTAAACAGACCTGACATTCGGCCCCTTCTTTCAGTTTACCCCCTTTATCTGTCCAGGTACTCGGGGTTTGCGTTTTTATCACAATTTATGCTATTTGTTCAAGATTTGTATGTTGTATTTTAATCTGAATTATTGTCTTTTATTTTATTTGAATGTTTTGTATATCCAGGTGGCGCAGTGGTAGTGCTACTGCCTCGCAGTTAGGAGACCCGGGTTCGCTTCCCAGGTCCTCCCTGCGTGGAGTTTGCATGTTCTCCCCGTGTCTGCATGGGTTTCCTCTGGGCGCTCCGGTTTCCTAACACAATCCAAAGACATGCAGGTTAGGTGGAATGGAGATTCTAAATTGGCCCTGGTGTGTGTGTGTCCTGCGGTGGGTTTGCTCCCTGCCCAGGATTGGTTCCTGCCTTGTTGGCTGGGATTGGCTCCAGCAGACCCCCGTGACCCTGTGTTCGGATTCAGCAGGTTGGAAAATGGATGGATGGATGTTTTGTATATCCTGTATTTATCTTTATTTAGTGAGATATTATTTGTAGCCAATGTTATATCGGTCCTGTTGTTCTTTCTGAATTCTGGGCAGGGTGCTATATAAATAAATTGTCTTCTTATTAGTATTTTTGATGGTCCATCATTTATAATAATAAGTAACAAAAACTAGAGCAGTTCTATATAATGCAATTAATTTATAACATAATTCAGTGTAGAATATGTATTGCCGTTTTCTTCACATGTATATTTAAAAATATTAGATTGGGTTAAATGTTTAATTCTAAATTGGTTTAGAACAAGGAATATGGAAGATTTATGTAGAGTTTGTATGTTCTGTGAAAATAAATGAGTACGTATTTTTATTTTTTTTTATGCCAGGCAGAGTGTGTAAGTAAATAAGACGTCTTGATGTGCAGCGAATTTAAAAAAATGCGTGTGTGAGATGACGTGTTGAAAGAATTGTTTTGTGTATCTGAAAATGTTGTTCTGTGTAAGAAATGTGTGAATGGGACATCTTTGTATGAAAAGATACTGAATGTTTAAAGCAAAATATATTGTGCACACAAATTTAGAAATATCTGATAAAGTTCCAGAACTCTGAGTTAATTTGTGTTAAAATGTGAGTTTTGAAAATGTGTAATATTTGATAAAATGAAAACGTCTCCACTTTACTTATAAAAATGTTTATATGAATAAATCATCTCTCCTTCAGAGCCTGATCAAGTCTTAGGGAAAAATGTTCTTGATAATTATAAAATATAAAGGAGACAATTTCTTTTAAGGATAAAATGCTGCTGGTATGTGTGTGTGTGTGTGAGTTTGTGTCAGCTGACGTATTGAAAAGACTCTAAATGTGAAGCCGCTTATTTGTTATGGACGTTGTTTTAAATTCTTTCCATGAGCTGTTGGGTGACTGAAGTAGGGGTGATACAGTGGCGCAGTGATTGGCACTAAATAATAATAATAATAAAACTTGAGTAAGTATAATGTGTTAAAGACAGTTTAAGTCAGTTTGAGTATTTTGTACAAAGTGAAAGAACTCCGTGAGTGAAGTATATTTGAAGGAATTTATGTGAGTTTAGGAATTTGTTTGGTTAAAGACAATGTGTGAAAATATGTGGTGTTGTTTTAAATGAAGAGGTAATGAATACAGGTGTACATAAATATGTGTTGAATTTAAATGTAAAAAATGAATATGATTAGGTCCAATGATACATTTCAATGGATTTAGTATAAATGTGTGGGCCTTTTCCATCGAGTACTGGCCATACTCAAATGGAAGAAAGTTCTTTTAGTAATTTTTAAATAACAATAAAAAAAAATATCTCTAGGATAGCAAGAAAGCTGGTGATGAGCAGTGACTTCCAGTCCAGGTGGTGTTCTGTATAAAGATATGCTGTACAAAGGGGGGTTAACTAACAAAGAGAAGCTGCAAGAAGCATTTCAGGATGAAATCAATGAAAAAGTGTCCATAAACAACTAGCCTTAACAGGAGGTTATGGGTCAAAGAAATCAATATTATTAAGCATAGCTGCATTTTATATATCAAAGTATTTTCTTTAAAGCACTGCATGTAATGGTGTGATGCACTAACTACCCTGAGAGCATTGTTTAAATAAAAAGAAGATTTTAAATTTTAATGCATTTGATACAGTATGAGATGTTGATTCCTTTTCCCATCACTTCTTGTTCACAAGTAATTTAAATATCTTAAATGTGATTTAGAAGGTTAATATTTGAATGACTACATAGCTGATAATAGGGTTTAGCTTTATTTCAATAATCTGATGCTCAAATGAAACATTCCGGACACTTGTTAAATTCTGAAGCCACAGGTAGAAATGTACGTGTCAATTTAATTAGTAAAATATTAGGTTACAAAAAATAGCTTTATGATTAAAAAGTTGAGAGGTTATAATAGATGTATTTTAAGATAACTGTAACTTTTGACAATAACATGTTAGCCATAGATGAAATGAAATACAAATTTCCTTTCTAAATAATGTAAATCCCAAGACTGCACATAACTGAACAGTATTCTGTACTTAGGGAATTGGGAATGGGAATGTGGAGCGTAACTGTTTTAAGTTAAGTTAAGTTTTAACTGTTAAGTGTATTTTTATCTCATTTCCAGAAATAATTAGGAATTATTATGCCCCTAAACCTTTGGGGCAGCTTTGTGAATGAGAGCACGAGGATGTGAGCAGGTAGTTTGTGTAAGGACTCTATCTCTGGTTATTGTTGTACACATCATTGGCACCATAAATTAGGGACTTTGGATGTTTTTAAAGTAAATACTTGGGCTGTCTGTATCACCATCAACAAAAACATTGATGAAAAATATTGGACTTCTGTGAACCAAGACAGCTAATGTTTGTTGGATAAGAAGGAAATCAAACAGCTGTTGACAATGTTTTTATCATTTGACATTGAAGTTAAGAGGTTTATGGGACACAAATCAGAGATTTATGGGGGAAAACATGTGATGCCAGTATACTCTGAAGAAAAATGACTTTAATACGTGTTGTTATTTATTATTAGTTATTATTGATTTATGTGATTTAACTTTAGGTATTAATGATTTGCACTGATTTCTGTTATTCCCAAATGCAGCCAGCCAGGAATCTTTTACTTCCTTTTAACTTCTAAGGTGGGACATTCAGTATACATACGTTTTATACAGATTAGAAATAGGGTTATAATAGGAAATTATTCCTTACTGCCTCAAAAGGGGAATGCGGAAGAATAATTTTAGGGTAACACAGCATTCATCTTAAAGAAATATCAATAAAGGTCAAGTGAACAAAATAATGGAAAATGAAATCCATCAATTGTTTTAGGAAAAATACTGAGATGATCAAGTAAATATAGAATGCACCAGAAGAAAGGCTGATGAAATATACAAAACGTACTGCAGGATGACTAAGAAATCAGCAGATGTACAATAAGCAACAAGAATGGACAATTGTTATATGCACAGAAATTTCAAGGGAGTTGGTGCAACTCAAAGGTATAAGAAGAACCAGAATATAATATAACAGACTTTTATTTTATATAAATCATTTGATCATTTGGGTGTAAACCAATGAACCAACCAGAGTGAAATGTATGCATTGATTGACACTGCCTATAAATTCAACAGTTTATAAAATTTAAACTCTATTCTTTGTTTCTCTCTGACCATTCTGACCATGCTGACCAGGTTGTAACGGACTGCTTCTGAAGGATGCTTCATCCAAGGCATTTTGCCGAGGAGTAATTAAAAGATACAATGAACTGCTTTTCTCCTGCCTGATAACTGAATTGCCCTGTTAGAGGATGTTTCTCTCTTTAATAAGATATTAAATTTCGACCACAAGATCTATTCTGTAAAAAGGCTACTGGCTTATACACGAAATATATTCAAAATGGTGAAAAAGGATCTAATAAGCTTATATTTAATTAGCTATGTAAACTTTAATTATGTGATCTACATTACATACTAATAATTTTATTACCATTTCAATAAAAAAATGAAATGCCATCTTCCAAAATTCCATCAAAAACAAGAACGATAAGGAAAAAGTGGGAAAATCACATAAACACAAAAACTGCAGAATAAAAGATGTGAAATCTTTGCTGTCTTACTCTAACAATATGATACGATCTCCGCAAAGCATTGAAAATGTCTGACCTTTGAGCAGCGTTTTTGTTTGTGTCCGCCTCCGTTGTTGACCGTGTGACTGATGGTTTTTTTATTTTTTTTTTACCTTTTCTCCATCCTCTGGTTATAAACCATGCTAGTTAGTAATTGATATTTCGAAATAACAAGCTTTTTTAAAAAGAAAAACAAAAAACTAAGAAATGTCCAAAGTTAATATACTGAAGTTATGGTAAAACACAAACACACAAGGCAGATAATAAAAATAATACAATCAATCAATCAGGCAATTGAAGATTGTAGTATTATTCATTTAAGATGTGTCACAACAACACAGACACACAAGCAGCATGCCTGCCTGACCCGCCCTTTATCCCCCTAACACTCTTCTCTATCACCCTCACCCCTCACTCTCTTATCACTTTCTCTTTATCTTTTTAACACCTCAGACTCCATGAAGATGACAGATTTAGAAGTCACAGTAACCACCTGCTTTTGAGGCCTGTAATACAGGCTGGAGGGACTGTCAGCCTGGGCACTCATTTCCCTCTTTACACAGACTTATACCAGATGACATCTGAACCGGAGGGGCACCAATGTATTGAGGAGGCGTATGTGTAGGCTAGTTGAGAATTGTTTAAACTAGGGAATGGGGGTGCAGGGAGTTTAGGACAGGCCAGATTTAGATCTATACATGGAAGAACAAACAATGGTGTAGAAATAAAAATGCATAGTAATGTAAATTATAAACAAACACGTAAATGTTGAAGGATTAACACATTAAAAATAGCTTGCCTTAATGCTAGAAGTATCAAAAATAAGGTAAGTGAGTTGGAGTTGTATGTAGCAGAGCATAATTATGATATTTAGCAATAACGGAAACCTGGCTAAATAACAAAGATGGGGATGAGTGTAACATAGAGGGATACACATTATTAGGAAGGATAGACAGAACAGAAAAGGAGGTGGGGTTGCTGTTTATGCCAAACAAGGTTTAAATGTAAGTCATCTTCAGTTGGATGATGAGCCCCATCTTAGTGAGGACATGTGGCTTCACCTGGAAAATATTAAGGAAAAAGGTCTTATTTTAGGAGTGTGTTATAGACCACCCAATTCAGACAGTAATTTCAACACACATCTTTTTAGTAATATCAAAAAGGCAAGTTTACAGGGGGATATTATAGTCATGGGGACTTTAATTATCCAAATATTAACTGGGATAACCTTACAGATGGAGGAGCACAAGAGCAGGAGTTTTTAGAAGTAATCAGTGACTGTTTTTTAACACAGCATGTTAAAGCACCAACAAGGGGTGAAGCCTGTCTGGATTTAGTATTCTGTAATAATCAGGATAGAATTGAGGGTGTAGAGGTGATTGAACCACTAGGGTCAAGTGACCATAATGTAATACAATTCTCAGTATTTTGTAAGAGTACAGATGCAAAGACTAAAATTGTTAAGTTGAACTTTAGTAGGGCTAATTTTGAGCAGATCGACAAAGTCTAAGTAGGATAGACTGGGATAAGCTTTTAAATGTGGAGACAGTCGAGGAGCAGTGGAACAGGTTTAAAATGTTTTACATGTAATGCAGGACAGATACATACCTAAATTTGGAAGTAATAGGAAACTAAAAAAAACTCCACGATGGATTAATAAAGATTTAAAAAGAAGTTGCAAAGGAAAAACTGCTGTATAAGGCATATAAGACTAATGACTGCAAAGAGAACGTAGCGTATGAGAACATGAGGGCAACCATTAAGAAGGATATCAGAGAGGCTAAAAGACAGTTGGAGAGGAATATAGCAGATAAGGCGAAAGAAGACCCCAAGAGATTCTTTCAGTATTTTAGTAGTAAAAGAACAGTTAAGGAGGAGGTCAAGTTCATCAGGAATAGTAAAGGGAATTAAAAGATACAGACAATGAAATAGCAGATGCCCTAAACTTACATTTTTCTGAGGTGTTTACAAGTGAGCAAGTGGATAACCTGCCAGAGGTAAACAACTACTAAGGAGGTACTGAGGGATTTGGAAATTGTAGAGGGAGAAGTGCTGCTCAGATTAAATAAGATGAAATCAAACAAATCACCAGGCCCAGATAATATTTATCCTCGTGTTCTTAAGGAGGCTAGTGAGTACATATATAAACCCTTGACACATATTTTTAGGAAGTCACTGTGCACTGGAGAGATTCCAAAGGACTGGAAAATGGCAAATATCATCCCATTATATAAAAAGGGTGACAGGGCAGATCCAAGCAACTATAGGCCAGTAAGCAACAAGCATCACAGGAAAATTAATGGAAGGAATTATTAAGGATAAGATTGAGCAACACATGGCAAGGACAGGAGTTATTCTGAACAGTCAGCATGGGTTCAGAAGAGGGAGGTCGTGTTTTACTAACATGTTGGAATTCTATGAGGAGGCAACAAAAGGATACGATCAAAGTGGAGCTTATGATATTATTTATCTGGACTTTCAGAAAGCATTTGATAAGGTGCCACATGAGAGGTTGGGCATCAAGTTAAAAGAAGTGGGAGTTCAGGGTGATGTTTTTAGATGGGTGCAGAATTGGCTCAGACACAGGAAGCAGAGGGTGATGGTGCGAGGAACCTCATCAGAACTGGCGATGTTAAGAGTGGTGTTCCACAGGGGTCAGTGCTAGGGCGCTGCTATTTTTAATATATATAAATGATTTAGATAGGAATATAAGTAACAAGCTGGTTAAGTTTGCAGATGATACCAAGATAGGTGGATTAGCAGATAATTTGGAATCCGTTATATCATTACAGAAGGACTTGGATAGCATACAGGCTTGGGCAGATTTGTGGCAGATGAAATTTAATGTCAGTAAATGTAAAGTATTACACATAGGAAGTAAAAATATTAGGTTTGAATACACAATGGGCGGTCAGAAAATCGAGAGTACACCTTATGAGAAGGATTTAGGAGTCATAGTGGACTCTAAGCTATCAACTTCCCAACAGTGTTCAGAAGCCATTAAGAAGGCTAACAGAATGTTAGGTTATATAGCACGATCTGTGGAGTACAAGTCCAAGGAGGTTATGCTCAACCTTTATAATGCACTGGTGAGGCCTCATCTTGAGTACTGTGTGCAGTTTTGGTCTGCAGGCTACAAAAAGACATAGCAGCACAAGAAAAGGTCCAGAGAAGAGCGACTAGGCTGATTCCAGGTCTACAGGGGTTGAATTATGAGGAAAGATTAAAAGAGCTGAGCCTTTACAGTTTAAGAAAAAGAAGATTAAGAGGTGACATGATTGAAGTGTTTAAAATTATGAAGGGAATTAGTACAGTGGATCGAGACTTGTATTTTAAAATGAGTTCATCAAGAACAGGGACACAGTTGGAAACTTGTTAAGGGTAAATTTCGCACAAACATTAGGAAGTTTTTCTTTACACAAAGAACGATAGACACTTGGAATAAGCTACCAAGTAGTGTGGTAGACAGTAAGACGTTAGGGACTTTCAAAACTCGACTTGATGTTTTCTTGGAGGAAACAAGTGGATAGGACTGGCGAGCTTTGTTGGGCTGAATGGCCTGTTCTCGTCTAGATTGTTCTAATGTTCTAATGACACGTTGTGCCTTCAGTTGTCCAGAGACAATTGTAATTTAATTCTGAGAATTTTTTGTGTCATTGAAAAGATAAAAGTGTTCACAAGTCTCAAATCTGATTGCCACTTTAAATGGCAACAATAATGGTGAAGTTAGTCATCTCATCTTCTCGAGTCTGGATGACAGAGAAAAATCGGAGACAAAGAAGGAGGAAAACACACGATGTCTGTTAAGAAGACAGCACTGTAGTCCCTTCTGTCACTGTGTGTTTCTATATATACAGTAGTCACTTCAATCATTAATCACAAATTATATATTATACAGTATATTACTGTTCATATATATATATATATATTTATATATATTCATATAAAATACTTTTTAGTCTCCTGTTTAATATGAGACATTGTCATAAATTAATTTGTCTAACATAACAATGTAAGATTTCCTATGAGGGGAGTCCTACTGTTTGAATATCTTTCTAGTGAAACTCCATACATTGTCACGCACGCTTATTCCTTCTACAGTAAAGCTACTCGTAAATTCAGAATTTATGTATTTTCTTTCCTACTTTATGCATGTATGGATTGAAACTCTTTGATGGAGAGTGTAAGCAAATCTGTAACTGTCCACCCACTCCATTAGCTCTCATGCTCCTGGTTGAGTAGACCTGCTTTGAATTTTTCCTCAAGTCAGTAGAGTGAGGGCCAAATGACGTCATGGATGATCTCAAACCAAAGTCAAAGTTAAGCATTAAATGCTGACTGCACAATATGATTGTCTGCTGACTTCAATGTCATTGAACACCATGTTAATGTGTGTTGTCCTCTGCTTTTCCTCTCACATTCCATTAAGATGTGCAGGTTTGGTTACTCAGCTCCACTAAAGTGACCCCCGTGTGTGATTGCTATGGTGTGCTGGAGGGGTCCTGTGATGGATTGCTGCAGGGTTGTTTCCTGCCTCACACTCAGCACTGAAAGAAGAGTCGTTATCATGTAGAGGTTCATTATTATGTAGGAGGATATTCAGCAGAAGCTAGACATCTTAGAAATGGGCCATTTTAAAGCACTACTCCACTATAAAGGCCAAAGTAATAAAACGTCAGGAAATGGGGCACACTTGACTTTCCTTTTAATGTAAATACTGCAATTTGCTAAAACCCACCCAAGTTATCTGTCATGATTTTATGTAAAAGTATTCAAATTGGAAATGAATTGAATTAAATGAGCCAGTGCAATTCATCAGCCTCCCCTTTCAACAACATGCCTTCTGATTTAGATAAAAGTGTCTTCTGCATCTTGAAGTCTCTGTCCAGCTCCTTGCTTGGCTTAACTGACATTACTGGTCAGATTGCTGCCCTGACACCACTGACTCAGCAGACAGACCTCTTCTCTCTAAGCTGACCTGTCATCAGACCTATGATGTTGGTGTCATCATAAATATAATTATGGAGTTGGAGCTGTCACTGGCAGCACAGTCATAGGTGAACAAAGAGTGCAGGACAGTGCTAAGCACACAATCCCATTATTATGAAACTGTGGTGTCATGCCTCCAAATAAAAGGTCAAGAATCTGGTGAAAGTGTGACTAACCTGCCCAGAAGAGGCTCACCTAAGCTCGTCCAGTCCCTAAATACCACATGCTGGCTTAACGCCCCAAAAATGGGACTGCTGGAGTCAAAGCCCAATGTACAATCTGAGCTCCTAATCTACTGGGCTGAGCCGCCATGGCTGATCCTGCAGGGCTGTTGAGAGCAGGCAGACATTTTATGAATTCAGTCAAAACTCAGACATCTGCGTGCATTCTGTGAAGTGCAGTAGCTGATAATTTTGGATGAATAAGGGGCCGTAGTCCCAGGTGCAAGTGCTTTTAGGCTGTGGACTATGTCTTCTATCAGGTCAGGTTACTACGAGGATAAAAGAACAAGACCTGGGGCAGAGGACATGTGTGTGAGTCTACATAACAAAGAATCTTAGCATGGGAATTAAAGTGTCCATATTTTGTTATTAGGTCAACCCAAAACCCTTCCTCAGGTAAAGATTTGGCACTGCAACCAGGGTTTACAATTTATGTTGCAGATTGGATTTGAATTGTAGACGCAGTAAAGTCCAAGGCCATAAGTAAAACCAGCTCTGTACCAGTGAGGTGGATGGTGCAAGTAGTGGGAGGCTAAGAAGGAAAGTTCTAGTGGCTTCTCTTACTGACCTGAAGCAGGGAAGTGGACGTCTGTTGTAGAAATGCTAGAATAAGAAATGAAGAGGAACTGAGTCAGAAGTTGAGAGAAGAGAATGAAAAAGTAACAGATGAGATCAGTGTAGTGACAAAGGCAGTAAATGAAGTGTAAAGTGATAGTGATGTTGAAGTGAGTGCTGAAAGTCAACGTCTGACAGCGGCAACACCTGACAGGAAACACGTAAAGTACTGACATGTAGAAAAGCCACAGCTAAGACTACCAGCAGACGAGGATCAGGAAAAACAAAGCACAGGCCGTGTGCAGTAAAAGTCAGGGCAGTGCTGACTGGGACCCCAACATGTGGACAGGTGACACACGTGACACAGATGAGCAGCATCAGCAACTGATAGAGGAGCTGTTGGAGGACAGCAGACGTGCTGCAATCACAGATGCCTTTTAAATGACCGGCAATGGCAGACTCAGGAACAGCATTTTGTAAGTGACCTCCACTTGTAGTGTGGACAGCTAGAAAAGCCGAGTCTTCTCTGGAGAGGCCTACAGAAGCAGGAAGCCTGCGATTAGAGGCTTTTGAGTTGCTGTCTTCTTCACCGACAATCCGGATTTTGTTGATCCTTTTGGAGCAGAGGTGTCAGCAAAGAAATGCAGAATTGTAGGAGCTAACAGGAAAAATAGACAGAAATTGTGAAAGAATATTTAAAACCAAGTTTGAAAAGACGAACACATGAGAAAAAGAAATGTGGCAAACTAATAGTATGAATAATGAGAGCACAGAGGGACGTTAAAGAGTGCAAAGAGTGAGTGTTAAAGTTTGAGTTTTAAAAGCGAGTTCTTAGAATCTGTAAAGGAAACACAAGAGAACAACAGCCCTGTAATGTCTTCTCTGAGCTGACAGCGAGGTCACAGTCACCAGAACTCTTACAGCTCTTACAAGGCCCTCAGCAGAACACTTCATAACAGCTCAGAATTTAAGAGACAGCGATGTGAGTGACCTGCAGGCTGTGGTGGAGAAGTAATCAGAGTGCTGTGAGCTCTTCACTTTCAAAATGTATTCCTAAGAAAATAATTTAACTAAGCAAAATATGAATGTGGCTATGGGTTTCTATTATGCTATTATTATGAACTTTTTCTTCCTCCTCATCTTTTCCCACTTTTGTGTGGGGTCGATGTTCTTGATGAACCTTGTGAAAGAATTCCACACAACACAGAGAAAGGTTTGGGGCAGCCGCACATATATTTGAGATAGGCTGTTAAAATGTAAGTTTGTGGTTCAAAATGGTCCTGGTCTTAACAGACTTCAGTCCAACACAGAACGGTACAGACAGGCAAACATGGTGGGTTTAAAGCGAATCAGGAACTGGAAGTGACATCATTGGGGCCGGAACCAGAGGTGACGTCTTTGAGTCCAGGTGAAATTTCCCGTGGTTTAACTGCCGATGAAAAAGATGAAGGATCAGTGCACTCTGCCACCCCCTGGTCTTGTGTGCAATTAACCCTTTTTGAACCCTTCATCTCCCTCCCGTGCGCACGTGTATGACATGCCCTCCCACTCAGCCCAGACCCATTGGGTTGGGCGTTCCTGTTTGAGAGATTGTGAACCTGAGAAAGAGCATCGTGTTGGCGTGATGAGGGCCTTTTTGGTGAACAAACGAACTTATAAAGCTGCAAGTCTAAAAACCACCTCATGACCCGAGGGTTTGACTCTTTGTGCAAGGCCACCCACTGTAAAGGTGCGTGGTGTGTGACCAAGGTGATCTCACGACTCAGGAGGTAGTACCGCAGCAGTGTAATCACCCATTTGATCCCCAAGGTTTCCCGCTCCAATATCGCATAACTGGTCTCACGTTCCAGCAATTTTCGGCTCAGGAACATGACAGGGTGTTCGACACCATTGACGCTCTGGCTCAGCATATCTCCCAGGCCTGTATCTGAAATGTCTCTGTGGAGTATAAAAGGCAAAGTGCACAAAATGTAGCTTTTGTGTCATCATCCCATACCACATTGTTTGGGGTCCTCTTCTTTGTGAGATTAGTCAATGGCTACGCTCTCTCAGAAAACTGAGGCACCAACTGGCAGTTGTACCAAGCTAGCAGAGAAAGGCTTGGACTTGTCTCTTGGTTTTCAGACGGGGTCAATTCAAAATGGCTCTTACTTTGGTACACTGTGATCTCACAGTAACCCAGCTCACCAGGTAGCTTAAAAATTTGGCTTTGTTCACCCAAAGAAACATTTCTTTGGATTAATATAAAGACCGGCTTCTCCTAGCATTTGAATAACCGCTTTGAGCTGCTGTAGATGTTCCTTCCATGTTCTGGATTAAATGACAACGTCATCTTGGTACACCACACTATAAGAGTTATAAGGATGGAGCACTTTGTCCACCAGTTGGTAGGCAGGCACCCTGTGTTACACAAATGGATGGACACAATACTGCCAGTGACCGCTAGGGGTGCTAAACACAGTCTTAGCCTTCGCAGAGTCCATTTAAAGAACCTGATTAAACCGGTCGACTAGACCATCAATTTGAGGATGATATAACAAGGTCTTTAAATGCTTTATCTTAAGTAACTTGGCAGCTTTCCTGAACGTTGTCAAGGTAAAGGGCGTCCCTTAGTCTGTCAGGACTTCCTTAGGGATGACAACTCACGCAAAGACACCTACTAATTTCCATGCGATGGCTTTGGAGTGAGCACTGTGTAATATGGGATGTTGAGTGTGATGGCCTTTGACCAGAACCACTGCAGTTTTAGCAAATTATAGGGAATCGTCATTCCATTGTTCCCTTTTAAGTAAATTGAAAGTGCAGCTGTCAGAGTGGATCCACAAACACCTCAAGTTGCATGGTTTCATCCCACTCTGCCAGTGTGCAGAGTGATGACATCCCATAGTGCGACGGTCCTGTTATTACCTAGTCACTCCAAGGCATATACATATTCATGGCATGGAGACAGCTTGGGACGTACTTTCTCCGTCCATAACTAGGCCCACATTTTGTTTAGGAGTGGCTCGTGATAGGCCGCTTTCACTATAAGACCAATCACTGGAAAGGGTTGATTTATGAAGGACCACTACCACTAATTTTTTCAGCGATCCATCATATCTAATGACACAGGAGGCGGACTTGTACAAATGAGTAACCCTGTGAAAACAGGTCAGATTGGTCTTAACTTTTACCCATTGTCGTGGCAACATGAAACAGCGAGCAATAATGGATATGTTACTGCCAGAATCCTTCAGGACTTTTACCATATTTCCATTTACTATTGCCATTCCTGTATACGGGTTTGTTAGGGGAATATGACAGAGAACACCCACCATCCCCTCCTCCTGCGTGGTCCCCCTCACTGGCTAACAAGAGATGTGGCTGAGGAATTGGTGGCTTCAGCGCTTACTCCAAATGGAGGTGTCAGGGTTCAGTCTTAGGGACGCACATTGGTTGGTTTCCTTGCCGAGATTGCTCTCCCAGAGTGTGAAACTGCTATTTTTCACAATGGCCTCAATGAATTGATCATGTTTTTAAAGGATCGTCCCCAGGCCAACTGGACAAGATATTTGGGTAGTGAGTTTATTATAAAGAAACAGTTGAGTTGTTCCACTACCTGACAGGCGCTGTTTCTATCTCACCAAAGCCAGCACACATTTTTTCCCCATAGGCTTAAATGCCTGAGGGTGGGTTTGCAGCTCTTGGTCAAACTCCCACCTCAATAGTTTCCTCGCCTGCTGGCCTGGGGTTCCTTCACCTTTTACAAAGGACTTTGCCTTTGTGGGGTTTTTGAGGGGCAGTCTCCTCCTCCGAGTGTCCATAACAAGCCTTCTGCACTTCACCTTTCCAGCATGGCTCTGTTCTGTTAGCCACCTTTACACTCACCCTGTGGACTGTACCAAATACTAAACTCTGGGATGGGGCTTGAGCCTGATTCTTCTGAACAGTGACCCACACCTCATCCTCAGCTAACTGGGTACGGTACTCTCCCACCTGGACCCAGAAGGGTTGGAGTTCAGGTTTTAGGTTCCGCTCCTGGTTTTTCCTGGAGACAATCATCCTGCGACTACGCAACTGTGAAAGGATTTCACACAACACAAGAGAAAGGTTTGGCTCAGCCATCTGTATACTTGAGATAGGCTGTCAAAACGGAAGTTTCTGGTTCAAACTGGCACAGGTCTTAATAGACTTCAGTCTTCGGTTCTAAAGATGGGCAGGGGAAGTGATATCATAGAGACCGAAACAGAAGTGAAGCTATCGAGTCCAGCCAATATTTCCTGTGGTTGGTCTGCCATTGAAAATGAGGAAGAATCAATGCAGTGCCCTTCAACTGCATCCCATGTGCACGTGTGTGACAACCTTCTCGATTCACTTGGTCCTGCACCTCCTCACCAGTCAAGCCCTTTTCCTTCAAATCTTTTACTTTATCCATCCACCTCTGCTTTGGCCTCCCTCGAATTCTTTTCCCCTGCACTTCCTTTCCTGTCACTCTTTTGCCCACATATTCCTTGTCTGTCCTCATCAATGCCACTTCTTGTACTTTCTTACATATCTCTCCTAATTTTGTTTTACCTCTGTTTGTCTAATTTCTTATTCTGTCGTTTTTTAATACTCCACACATCCACACATCCATCTCACATTCTCATTTCTGTCACATCCACCATCTTCTCCTGCTGTGCTCCTTTAACTGTCCATGTCTTAGCTCCGTATGTCATTGCTGGTCATATCACTGTCTTAAAATCTGACTTCTAATTCTTCGACCACACAACACTCCTGATAGTTTCTTGCAATTCCTCCCGTCTTCTTCCTATTTATCTTCAACCCTCTATCTTCTGAAGATGATGTTTGGTTATTTATTTTGCAGTGCCTCAACATTATTTATTTTTAAAGATGGACACCGACATGTTATTATTCCTCTTACCAGGACACTGCTTCTAGTTGCCACAGAATGGAATTTTTGGATATCGCCATGTTACGTCATCAGCATGACTTCTCACATGTTGGTGTGATGGTTTACTGATAGATAGATAGATAGATAGATAGATAGATAGATAGATAGATAGATAGATAGATAGATAGATAGATAGATAGATAGATACTTTATTAATATTAATTAAAATGGTACTCATGATTTGGTTATGAACACGACTGGGACCCCCAAAGCACTTAAGTCCCAAGAACACATCCGAAATTGCTCACGATGGCTGATTTAATGACAAAGCCCATCTAGTAGTCTGGGCAAACACAGAGTCTTTATAAAAAATTGTATGAAGTCATCAGTCAACAGTCTAAGTGGGCTCCAGTAACTGGAAGGTGAGGCTGATTACAAGAAACATGGAGGTCCTGCTGCATCTATAGTATACAAACAGGACCAATAGACAAACTCAGAGTGAACTTGTCTAGATGAGTGTATTGGCTCAACACTACTGCATGATGGGTAAACAGCCAGGACAGGGGGCTGACCAGTTCAATGTGTCAAAGAAGTGTTGGGTGAAACCCACTGCCTTCACGTGTCTGACACTGGGCATAGACAAGGGTGGATCACTCTGTGGACCTGAAAGGCACTTGGTGTTCCTTAAATTTGATGCCAATCCATACTATTATGGGCTATTTGCAGTCAGAGTTACGCCGTGGGTGAATAAACAGGAATGGTGACCTAGCTGATCATCAGATAAGTGAGGAGTGTTACAAAGGATGATTTGTGAGCTCAGCTTCATGCCGGACACACTTGTACTCACGTATGGAGTGGAGACAGCCATTGGCACCTGTTGAATGTCACCTTCAGTTTTGATGTAAATAGTCCAGCTGCATGCACTTTGATGAACGGTTTGGTACAGCAGTCAGATAAACAGATAGATAGTGGACCAGGGGTATTTTACAGAAATAATATAGACGCATAAAAGATTAAACTATACAGATTTAGTGTCCGTGGAGTACTTGCCTCACTTTAAACCACTAGACATGATAAAGAGCGTGTAAAAGTTACAAGACATGAAGCTATTTTCTTTCAAATTTTTCTATCTGGAGATTTAGCAGGTGGTGGGAAATTAAAAATCACTCATCAGCCTCTGCTTTGGTATCATTTGGACAAACAGGAAAAGTAAATGTGAAGAAGAGATGAAGTGCTTAATTTGAAATAAATATGGTTGAAATAAAAACCTGCCATCTGCCCAACATCTACATAAAACTTTAGGGAGTTGTTTGCCTTCTTTTAAAATGTTGCCCCCCATTTGCCATTTTTTCATTTTCCTTTTAAAGCACCGCCACACTCACGACACGCACCTCAATGCAATCACATCATACAGACGGCAACAAGTGGGCTTCTGAAAAATGAAGGTGAACTGATTTAAAAATTCAAATAACCAACTAAGAGAATCTTAAAATTCTCAACAAATTCTCTAAAGTATAACAGCACTCAAAAATAACAAGAAATGAAGGATTAAAAAAAAATCAGCAGATCACCCCAGAGCACTACAGGCTGAAATCGGACACAAATAACTACAAACCTTTAAATAAAATGAAGATGACATAAAATAATTGTTACTAAAGGCACAGGACAGCTGCAGTTTACAACACCTTTCAAAGTTATGTGTCTTATCTCTTACCTCACTTACACAAATTGGGCTTTCAACTTCTATACTGAAAACATTTGTGCCGTTAGGAAAGAAAACCCAGCGTGTTCTGCAGGGCCGGATTAAGACCCTTAGATGCCCTAAGCACTTAGTAATTTTGGTGCCCCCTTACACTAATAATTCAAAATATTAAAACAATAACAAAATAGAAAATAAAATTTTATTTTATTATCGAAAATTCGAAATTAAACAAAAAATAGTAAGAAGAAAAATAATATTTATTTTTGTATGCTTCTTTTTATATTTATCTTAATAATTTTCTCCTACTTTTTTTCCTTGAATTCTTTTTGATTAGATCTTCATAATCAATCTTACGTAACACATCTGCTTCTATACATAATAGAGATAAGGCATCCAGCCTGCCTTCATGCAGAGTTGTTCTGAGGGGATTTTTAATATATTTTAACTGAGAAAATGAGCGCTCAGCTGAGCAGTTTGTGACCATTAATGTTAAAAATATATGAAAAGCAATGTCTACAGTTGGAAAAGCACACTCAATATTGTCTTCTAAAATTATTTTATCAAGTTCTGCATGACTGAATCTTGTTTTCACATTTTCGGTTGCACTGAACTTATAGCGCACATATAAATGAAACTCATATTTAAGGATTTTTAAGGTCTTAAAGTGACTACAAAGTGACTTAAATGGCTACAAATATTAATTTTATCTGCCATTATTCTAAGGACTACAAATTATCCAATCTCCTGCCAAACCTGTAGAAAATGACTTTAACCCCAAAATTGATTTAAATTTAAATTTAAACACGGACCAAGGAGTCTAACACGGCGCGAGTCGGAGGGTTCCCCCACCTCCGGGGGCCGGGGGCGGCGGGTCTCGCCGAAACCCTGTGGCGCAATGAAAGTGAAGGGTGCGGCGCCGGTCGCCTGGACGGCGTCGCCGAGGCGGGATCCCGGGCCCACCCGTGGCCCGGGCGCACCGCCGGCCCGTCTCGCCCGCAGCGCCGGGGAGGTGGAGCCAGAGCGTACGTGATAGGACCCGAAAGATGGTGAACTATGCCTGGGCAGGGCGAAGCCAGAGGAAACTCTGGTGGAGGTCCGCAGCGGTCCTGACGTGCAAATCGGTCGTCTGACCTGGGTATAGGGGCGAAAGAAGGGAGGGTGGGGGGTTAAGGGGAGAAGAGAAAGAGAGCAGGCTTGATCTATATCTAATCTATCATCTCAATCTTTATAATTATAACTATCAACGTAATAATAAGCTGCATGGCAACAACTCTTGGGGGAATAGGAAATTAAGACCTAAACTATTTCACTTCCAGTTAAGACTATAATATGACACCAAAAGCTCAGAATCAGTGTCTCCATGATGGAACAGTTAACTTCGTAAGTTGGAATGTTAAAGGCCTGAATCACGAATTAAAGAGAAAAAAAGTACTTTCTCACCTAACAGGTCTAAATGCTAAAATAGTATTTTTACAGGAAACCCACTTACTAAGTAAGGATCAGTTCCGGCTGCAAAAAGACTGGACTGGCCAAAGGTTCCATTCTAGTTTTACAAAGAAAACTAGAGGGGTGGGAATTCTCATACATAGAACAGTACCATTTGTAGCATCAGATGTAGTATTGGATCCTGAAGGGAGATATGTGATGGTCATGGGAGACTTATCTAACTGTAAAATGATTTTGATAAATGTTTACGCACCTAATGTTGATGATAATGAATTTATACAAAATTTATTTGCATCCATTCCCAATCTGAACACTCATAAACTTATAATGGCTGGGGACTTTAATTGTGTTCTAAATCCACTTTTAGATAAGACTTCCTCCACAGGGAGAACGGCAACTAACACCGCAAAGATAATTACAAAGTTTATAACTGATCACAACTTATCAGATCCCTGGAGGTTTTTAAACCCAAATTCAAGAACATATTCTTTCTACTCACCAGTACATCATTGCTACTCAAGGATTGATTACTTCTTTATAGATAATAACTTCTTGCCTAAGATTAAATCTTGTAAATACGATGCTATTGTTATTTCAGACCATGCTCCGATGATCTTGGAGCTGAAATTACTAAGCCCCATACACTCACCCCGAGAGATGGCCTCAATCCGCTTCTATTAGCTGACGAGAATTGTACTGAATTTATATCCAAACAAATCGAATTCTTTCTAGAGACAAATACATCCCCTGAGATCTCTGCAGGAATACTCTGGGAAACTCTTAAGGCCTTCTTAAGAGGACAGATTATCTTATATCTTTCCCACAGAAATAAATCCGAAGCGAAGAAAGTAGCAGAGATAAAAAGCGAAATTACTAAAATAGATGAAGAACATGACAGACTACCAAGCGAGACTCTACATAAGAGGAGGCAGGCTCTACATTCAGAATTAAACCTCTTGACAACTAAAGAAACCGAACAACTAATTTACAAATCCAGACATTATTATTATGAACATGGAGAGAAAGCTAATAAGCTTTTAGCGCAACAAATCCACAAGCAAGATGTACGTAACGCAATCTCGGTAATTACTAACACGAACGGAGATAAAATCATCGAACACAAAAATATAATGTACACTTTTAGAGACTACTATAAATCCCTATATACTACTGAGTTTAAAGAAGACTGTAAGAGCCAATCTTAGAAAGTTAAAGTTTTGAGTTAAACTCACATTGATGTGTGCTTAATTTGAATAGAATATTAATGTCTTTCATAGTCATAGCTTATGGTATAGTCTTTTCCCCCTATAGTTAACAAGAGATAGAACCTTCTTGCTATAACTGAATAACAGTGTGATAATAAGTTCAGTTTGTTTGGAACAAGTCCCAGTAAAGAAGGACTTGAAAGACCCATTTAAGCTTAGAAATGGGATAAGCATACAGTTTTCTGACCGTTTTGAAATGGTTCAGAAATATTAAGTAAATAGTAACGATTTGAGATGTAACAAGATTAAGCTAGAATTGAACTTTTCTTAACATTAATTTTTCCTTTTTTATTGCTATTTTAATTTCCTTTTTTTTGTGTAAACTGTTTTACTTTAAAACTTAACTAAACTTTAAAAAACGAAGATACTTTGTCTGTGGAATCATTTCTGCGCGTCAGGCTTTTGTTGAATCCCATTTTTGAGTTGAAGCTGCAGAACTTTGATAATTTTGGGAAAAAACGCAGCTACATTTTCGTCAGAAAACTGGCTATCTAAGGCCTGAACTGGAATCTACCATTCGAGAACAGAAGACACTTCTGCTACAGAACTCGTCAACGAAGGAAAAGAACTGAATCATTCAGAAGGTACTGTGATATAATCTACTATCTTCGCATGATCGTAAATGAAAGCAAGGTCGCCGTACCTTAAGAAGATTTAAGAGACTGTGATATTATTAAAGGACGTCTTGGAAAAAGACATTTTGGATGTGCTTTGGTTTGAGTCATTGAAGCCTTGTTTCAAGGAATTGCTGCTTTGTTGGAACGTCTCTATTGTGACGAAATTGCTGTCAAGAAACGTCTTGTCATTTGCTCGAGCTGTTGTCATGGCAATGTCTAAACAGAGCTCAAGTGAGATCGGCAGTGATCTGAGTTCAGACTCAAGTCAGAAAATATTATTAGAGATCTTAAAGATCACATAAGTCAGAGGGAAGATAAGCTTCATGTGTTCATAGCTGAGATCGAAAGTCTTAAAAACATTCCAGAAAACCGCTTAATGGTGGCAAAAAGATTTGGAGATTTTCGTTCGACACACAGAGAGCTAGAAGAACTACATGAAAAGCTACTTTGTATATTAAATAAGGAGGGAGCGATTCAGAAACAGAAAACGACATTCACCGAACGCTATAAGAAATGGAATGAATTCACTGTCGCTACTACGGCTTGGTTAGAAGACGCAAATAGACTGTTAGCACATAAAGTTGATGAACAGTTAGTAAATCAGTTCGAAGAGATGCAATTTCAAGAACGGGGTCGTACAAAGCCAAAAAAAAGAAAGACGTCACCTCAATTAAAACATACTTTTGATGTTAGACTTGACTCTTTAGCTCAGAAAACCACATCATTACCTTCTACGTCAGTGCTGATTGAACAATCGACACTCGATAGTATCTTAGAAACGCTTACGTCAACTTAAAGTTAAAGTAGAAGATCTGGAAAAAACCGACACTCAGAGCTCTGGAAATGATATACTAAATGTGCTAGCGCGGAATCAAGTCGAATATCAGAAGAATCAAACCGAATGTCAAAGGGGCCAACTCGAATGTAGTAAAGCAATCAATGAAACGTTAAAATCGTTAACTGATCAAAAGACAACACCTGCTCCAGCACCCCCAGCTCCGCGTGGTGAAGTACCTCATAGGCAGGTCCCTTTATTTTCAGGAGACCCATTAGCTTATGCAGATTTTATCAGAGCCTTTGATAATGCTATTGGAGATGTGTTACAAAATCCTCAAGATAAATTAGATTATTTAATCCAATTCACAAGAGGTCCTGCTCAGGATCTAGTTAAAGGCTGTGTGCGACTGCCACCAACTCTAGGTTATGAAAAGGCCAGAAAGCAACTGGAAATTTATTTTGGTGATGAAGTATTCATAGCTGATGCATACATGGAAAAGGCATTGAAGTGGCCTCAAATAAAACAAAATGATAGCAGCTCTGAGAGAATATGCATCTTTTCTTGATAGTTGTATAGACGCAATGACAAGTGCAGGAAGTCGAGATACATTCAGTAACAACCCAAATATTCGTATAATAATCTCTAAGCTCCCATACACTTTACGAGACAAGTGGAGAAGCTGGGCTTTTAAATTTAAAGAAAAGGAAAGTAGAAGGGCAGGTATTGATGAATTAATTACTTTTCTACATCGCCAGGTGAGAATGATGATGGATCCCTTTTATGGAGATGTTACACAAGGTAACATGGAGAAAAAGGAAAAAACTGACAAAAGTAGGTCTCCTCAGAAGTACGGACAGAGATCAAGTATTTTCACCACCAATATTTCTGATGTAGCCGAAAAGGAGACTCAAGAAAGCTTTGTCAAAAATATTGTTAATGATACTTGTGCATTTTGCAGCAACCAACATATTCTCGCCGAATGTAAAAAAATCAAAGAATTGCCACATAAAGAAAGAATAGACTTTTTAAAATCTAAAGGTTTATGTTTTCGCTGTCTCAAACAGGGTCATCTAAGTAAGAATTGTAAAGAGAGAATGAAATGTCAGACATGTTCTTTACAGCACCCAGATATCCTGCACATTCAAAGGAACAGTGGAGCAGTATTTAAAGCTACGGCCAGTGTGGCAACATCTACTGAAACGGAAACCGAGACTGGAACTTGTATCTTTATAGGGGCTGGAGAAGAATGCGCACTACAAGTAGTTCCTGTTAAGGTAAAATCCAAAAAAGTGAAAGGTATGTAGAAACATATGCCTTTATAGACCTCGGCAGTACAGTAACAATTTGTACTGAAAGGCTCCAGAGACAACTGAGCCTTCAAGGGAAAAGGACGCAAGTATTCCTCAAAACTATGAGTAATTACGATGATGATTCAAAAATGCTAACCCAATGTTCTGTTTTATCAGATTTACAAGTCTGTGGTCTCAATGATGTTGAATATATTGATTTGCCAAAGGTCTTCACACAGGTCTCCATTCCAGTGAACAGAGAAAGTATTCCACTACAAGAAGATATCGATAAGTGGGCATATCTTAAAGAGGTACGTCTATCTCGTATTGACTCTGAAGTTGATCTTTTAATAGGAATCAACTATCCAGAAATCTTCAAGCAGTCACGAATCATACCTAGCCAAGGAGGTGGACCTCATGCTATGAAGACTGCACTTGGATGGGTAGTTGGTGGACCATACAAAGAGAAGACGACCTCGCAAAACAAAGTGGTAAGATACCTAAACATTCAATCAATCGTGTCTCAATAACAGAGATTGAAGATATGTTGCTGCAACAGTATAACACAGATTTTCCAGAGCACAATTGTGAAGAAAAGCAGGAAATGTCACAGGAGGACATCAAGTTCATGCGCATAGCCTCAGAATATGCGAGACTGGTAGGTGGCCACTATTGTTTAAATTTGCCTTTGAAGGATGAATCACTTAAAATGCCGAACAACCGCTGCATTGCTGAACAGCGTGCTATCGGACTCAAAAGAAAATTGAGCAAAAATTCAGGTTTCCACAAAGACTATAAAGCCTTCATGAAAGATATTATAGACAATGGCTATGCTGTTAAAGTACCCAAAAAAAGCCTGAATTGCAATGAAGGCAGAGTGTGGTACATTCCACATCACGGTGTGTATCATCCAAAAAAAAATAAGATTCGAGTGGTCTTTGACTGCA
Source organism: Polypterus senegalus (assembly GCF_016835505.1). Taxonomy (NCBI): domain Eukaryota; kingdom Metazoa; phylum Chordata; class Cladistia; order Polypteriformes; family Polypteridae; genus Polypterus; species Polypterus senegalus. The sequence goes on along the minus strand of NC_053157.1, from coordinate 230,467,633 downwards.
CTGCCACCTACCAGGGATTTCACTTAATGAACAATTACTAAAAGGCCCTGACCTAACTAACACACTCATTGGCGTCCTTACAAGATTCAGAAAGGAGCCAGTAGCCTTAATGGCAGACATTAAGTCAATGTTCTACCAAGTTAAGATACCAGACAAAGACACAGATCTTTTACGTTTTCTATGGTGGCCTGAAGGTAATCTAAGTAAAGACCTAGAAGAATTCAAAATGACAGTACATCTTTTTGGTGCTACTTCTTCACCCAGTTGTGCTTCTTATGCCTTGCGTAGAACAGCCGAAGATGCCAGGGATACATTTCCTGAGGAAGCTGTTAACACCATTCTCAACAACTTCTATGTGGATGACTGTTTAAGGTCAGTGACACAGAAGAACAAGCAATAAAGCTGGCAAAGGACCTCCAAGCTCTATGCCTCAAAGGGGGATTCCATTTGACTAAGTGGGTGAGTAACAACAGAGCAGTTTTATTGTCCATACCTGAAGAAGACAGAGCTCATGAACAAAAGGACTTAGATTTGAGCCACAGTCTCCTTCCCACAGAGCGTGCCCTGGGATCCAGTGGTGCACAGAAACTGACAGTTTCAAATTTCAGATTAAGTTGCAAAACAAGCCCGCTACAAGGCGTGGTATCTGTCTGTTGTTAGCTCAGTTTATGATCCACTTGGTTTCTAGCACCTGCTTACTGCCAGCAAAGCTTATTCTAAGAGACTTATGTAAAGAGAAATGTGGGTGGGATGAAGAAGTAGAAGTCAAACACATTCAGAAATGGAAAAATGGATGGATGATTTGAAGTTACTTACAGACTATAAAGTGAACAGATGCTTCAAACCTACTGGGTTTGGAACCATAAAGACAGCACAAATGCACCATTTTGCAGATGCTAGTGAAGATGGATATGGCACTGTCACCTACCTTGTTTTAACAAATGAAGAGGGCAAAAGGCATTGTTCATTCCTGATGGGCAAGTGAAGAGTTGCACCATTGAAGCAGGTCACGATTCCAAGAATGGAGCTGACAGCAGCAGTTGTTGCAGTTAAAATGGACAAAATGCTTAAAGGTGAGCTTCAAATGCCCTTACAAGAATCTACATTTTGGACTGACAGCACCACGGTGCTAAAATACATCTCAAATGAAAGCACTCGATTCAAGACCTTTGTTGCAAACAGAATCTCCGTGATCAGAGATCATTCACAACCTTCACAGTGGAGGTATGTCACATCTGTCCTTAATCCGCTGATCAAGCTCTAGAGGGCTGAGCATAGAAAACTTTCTCAAGAACACCACATGGTCACATGGTCCAAGTTTCTTATTGAAGTCAGAATGTGAGTGGCCAAAAGACCAGATCAACTGAATGATTCACTTTGAAGATGATCCAGAAACTAAAATTTGTGTAGTTAACATGACAAGAGTAGAGAGGTGACCGAACCCATCAACAAACTAATCACTTACTTTTCAGATTGGCATCGCTTGAAGAAAGCAGTAGCTTGGTTTCTCAAGTTTAAAGACTTACTGCTGCACTTAAGAAATGAAAGAAAAACATTTCAACTAGAAGCCAGTCAGACTAAAGGTAATCCAAAAGAACAAGAATCACTAATCACAAAACACATGAAAAATATAAACGACTTTAAAACCAAGTACAATTTCTTTAGATGACTTAGTTAAAGCTGAAACAGAGCTTATCCGTCTAAGTCAACAGCAAGAATTTCCAGAAGAATTAAAAGCTCTAAAGAAAAGACTTGTGTTAAAAGAACAGTCAAATCTATAAACTCGACCCGATCATACAAGATGGAATATTAAGAGTTGGAGGAAGACTCTGCAAAGCTGCAATGCCGAAGAAGCTAAACATCCTGCAATTCTACACAAGCATTCACATGTTGCTTCTCTCATATTGCAGCACATTCATAAACGCGTCGGACATTGTGGGCGTAACTACGTGCTCGCACAATTACGCCAGAAATACTGGATACCTCAAGCAAATTCAGCTATCAGAAAAATAATTTCAAAGTGCACAACATGCAGAAGATACAATGCGAAAGCAGGTGAGCAAAAAATGGCAGATTTGCCAGAAGATCGCCTAGCATCAAACCAACCACCGTTCACTAATGTTGGAGTTGATTATTTTGGTCCCTTCCAAGTCAAAAGAGGAAGAAGTCTAGTCAAGAGTACGGAGTAATCTTCACATGTCTAACAACCAGAGCTGCGCACATAGAGATTGCACATAGCTTAGACACTGATTCTTGTATCCAAGCCATACTCCGATTTACAGATAGAAGAGGACAAGTTAAAATCATGCGCTCAGACAATGGAACAAATTTCGTTGGAGCAGAAAGAGAACTACGAGAAGCTATTAAAAACTGGAACACAAAAAAATCAGTGACGCTATGATGCAAGAACAAATCAAATGGATTTTAATCCACCATCAGCCTCTCACCAAGGTGGAGTGTGGGAAAGACAAATCAGAAGCATAAGAAAGATTTTAAATTCAACACTAAACCAACAAACACTCGATGATGAAAACCTTCCTACAATGATGTGTAGAGTAGAATCAATACTCAATAACAGACCCCTTACGAAGACATCAGATGACCCAAATGATTTGGAACCACTCACACCCAATCACTTGTTATTATTGAAGACAAAACCTGAAATACCACCTAAACTCATTTCAGAAAATGAACCATACCCAAGAAGACGCTGGAAACAAATTCAATACATGGCGATTTGTTTTGGAAAAGATGGACAAAAGAGTATTTGCCAATACTTCAAAACGTCAAAAGTGGCTTGCACCAAGAAGAAATTTTGAACCAGGGGACGTTGTTCTAATTGTAGATAAAGCTACACCTCGCAATTCCTGGGTAATGGGTCGAGTCATCAAGACAATGCCAGATGCCAAAGGTGCAGTCAGAAGAGTTTGTGTGCAGACCAAAACCAGCACACTGACAGACCCGTGAATAAACTGTGCCTGCTTCAAGAAACAGCCAATGTTTGAAATATGAAATTTTAAAATGTTTGTTTGCAGTGTTATTGCTAATGATTTAAGAAGAATAGTTAATATAAAAGAAATTGGCTCATATTGAAGTAAAGTAAAGTAATTGTCTCAGCTCCTGCATAGCCAATTAGGGGCCGGAAATGTAAGAGCCAATCTTAGAAAGTTAAAGTTTTGAGTTAAACTCATATTGATGTTTGCTTAATTTGAATAGAATATTAATGTCTTTCATAGTCATAGCTTATGGTATAGTCTTTTCCCCCTATAGTTAACAAGAGATAGAACCTTCTTACTATAACTGAATAACAGTGTGATAATAAGCTCAGTTTGTTTGGAACAAGTCCCAGTAAAGAAGGACTTGAAAGACCCATTTAAGCTTAGAAATGGGATAAGCATACAGTTTTCTGACCGTTTTGAAATGGTTCAGAAATATTAAGTAAATAGTAACGATTTGAGATGTAACAAGATTAAGCTTAGAATTGAACTTTTCTTAACATTAATTTTTCCTTTTTTTGCTATTTTAATTTCCTTTTTTTGTGTAAACTGTTTTACTTTAAAACTTAACTAAACTTTAAAAAACGAAGATACTTTGTCTGTGGAATCATTTCTGCGCGTCAGGCTTTTGTTGAATCCCATTTTTTGAGTTGAAGCTGCAGAACTTTGATAATTTTGGGAAAAAACGCAGCTACAAAGACAATATACAATCTAATGCATTTCTGGATAAATTACAGATACCACAAATTGACGCTATTAGTGTGGAGGAGCTCGATAAACCTCTGTCATTATCAGAATTACTGGATGCTATAAAGTCACTCCAAGGTGGAAAAGCAGCAGGCCCTGACGGCTACCCTGCAGAGTTTTACAAGAAATTCTCCGCTCAGCTAGCTCCCTCCTATTAGCAACATTTACAGAAGCCAGAGATAACCAATCTCTTCCACAAACCTTCGCCAAGCACTAATCACTGTCTTTCCAAAACAAAATAAGGACTTATTACAATGTGCATCATACAGACCAATTTCACTTCTGAATAACGACGTTAAAATACTCTCTAAAATCATAGCTAGAAGGATGGAGAAAGTGCTCCCCTCAGTAATATCACAAGACCAAACTGGATTTATTAGGGGCCGACACTTATCTTCAAATCTTCGACGCCTGTTTAATGTAATATACTCACCAACTAAATCAAACACCCCAGAAATATTATTATCATTGGATGCAGAAAAGCATTCGACATGATTGAATGGAAATACCTTTTTACTATTTTGGAGAAGTTTGGGTTTGGCCCGAACATTTGTGCATGGATTAAATTACTGTATACTAACCCAGAAGCTTCAGTTTGCATCAATAACATTTGCTCAGACTACTTTAAACTAGAACGTGGCACAAGACAAGGATGCCCTTTGTCACCACTGCTGTTTGCAATTGCCATTGAACCACTGGCAATACATTGTCGAAATACTGATCAGATAAAGGGGATTAGCAGAGAAGGACTGGAACAGAAAATCTCATTATATGCAGATGACATGGTACTGTATATATCGGACCCAGAAAATTCTGTGCCTGCAGTCTTAGCAGCACTCACAGAATTTCAAAAGCTCTCTGGTCTCAGAATTAATCTGAATAAAAGTGTACTCTTTCCAGTGAATTCTCAAGCATATAATATTAGATTAGACACCCTTCCTTTTATCATTGCAGAACAGTTTAAATACCTCGGGGTAAACATCACAAGTAAACATAAAGCTCTATATCAACAAAATTTCGTCGTCTGCATGGAAAAAATTAAACAAGACTTGCATAGATGGTCAACCCTTCATCTCACACTAGCTGGAAGAATTAACACTGTTAAGATGAATATTCTTCCTAAGCTCCTTTTTATTTCAAAACATACCAATATACATTAATAAATCGTTCTTTAAGCAATTAGATTCAACAATAACCTCATTTATTTGGAATTCTAAACATCCACGCATCAAAAGAGCGACCCTACAAAGACAAAAGGCAGAAGGCGGCATGGCTCTACCTAACTTCCAGTTTTATTACTGGGGCAAATATACAGTCGATAAGAACCTGGACACAAATAGAAGAACATATACAGGCATGGACCGCAATAGAAGTAAAATCCTGCAGTACTTCTTTGTATTCCCTGCTATGTGCTCCAATAAACACACGTTATCGGCAATACACTAATAACCCAATTGTGCTCCACTCACTTAGAATCTGGAACCAATGTAGAAAGCATTTTAAGACGGAGAAGCTTCTTTCTGTGGCACCCCTGCAAAAGAACCACCTCTTTCAACCCTCACAAACATATGCAGTTTTTAATATCTGGAAAAAATTTGGAATTAACTTGCTTAGAGATCTTTATATAGACAACGTCTTTGCATCCTATGAACAATTACATTCCAAATTTAACATTCCAGCTACAAATTTCTTTCACTATCTTCAAATCAGGAACTTTGTTAAACAGAACCTTCCAGATTTTCCTCATCTTGCACCCTCATCCACGCTGGAAAAATTATTGCTCAATTTCAAGGAGTTAGACTCCATCTCTACAATATATAAAATCCTTTTACAATCCCTTCCTTTCAAAGATCCAAGAGGACACTGGGAAAATGACCTCTCAATTAATATATCAGAAAAGGAGTGGAAAGTAGCAATGCAGAGAATTCACTCGAGCTCCATATGCGCAAAGCATACAATTATACAACTCAAAATTATATATTGAGCACATCTGTCTCGACTAAAACTCTCCAAAATGTTTCCAGGGCATGATCCAACCTGCGAACGTTGCACCAAGCCCCAGCCTCACTAGGTCACATGTTCTGGGCCTGCTCCAAATTAACATTATTCTGGACAAAAATTTTTAATTACCTCTCAGACAGTCTTGGACTCACAATCCCTCCTAACCCATTAACAGCTGTGTTTGGGGTTCTTCCAGAGGGTCTTAAAGTGGAGAAAGACAAACAAATTGTGATTGCATTCACTACACTGTTGGCACGCAGACTTATTCTGATAAACTGGAAGAACCCAAACTCTCCTCTTTAAGTCAGTGGGAAACTGATGTGTTATATTATTTAAAATTGGAAAAATCAAATACTCAGTTAGAGGATCTGTGCAGACTTTTTCAAAACATGGCAGGATCTAATCAGTAATATTTTGAAATGATTTTATAAAGCACAGAGAATTTGTTGATTTAGGTATTTTTACAAGCCTTAAATTTTACACCGTTTGGCTTGCTCTCTCTCTCAAGGGTGGGGATCGATCTGTTCTTAGCATAATTCTTTTTTTTGTAAAACTTGATTGCTATGTATTGATTGTAATAAAATTAATAAATAATTAAAAAAAAAAACATTTTTGTTCTGCGGCACTGCTTTTCAATAAAAATCTGATCGCGTTTTTATCATTACTTGAAGAGAAAATGGCATCTGAAATTTTACAAATTTTAACTTTTGGGGTCGAATTTAAAGTTTTTTTTGAAATGTACGTTTTCATTTTGACATGAAATCCGTAGATTTAGCATTTTGATTATTTCATTTATTTATGGCTTTTGTGACAATTTAGCAAATCGATTTACATATATTCTTAGTACAAGATTTGAAGAATATTTGTTAATAAATCTTTATTAGTAAAAATGTTATAAACAATTTTATCCAATAGTAATCAGCTGTACGGTTTTCACTTTTACATAATGTAAATGAATTTAAAAATATCCAAGAATAGAATTAAATAGACTTACCAGAATATTTTGTTCCTCAAACTGGGATGATTTTTTGTTTTTGCTTAAAATAGAAAATAACGCTTTTTACGCGATAGAAATTTAACAGATAATTCACGAAACATAACAATTACATGATAATAATTTGTAATCAACTATTATTTAAAAATATAAAAACATATTGTTTTGAATCGAATAATTTTCACAATATTTTGACATAACATGGCGTTTAAGGGAATCACCATGAAATGGGAATTCCCCATCGTAGATGGCACCAGTATGCAGAACGCACTGTGTAAAGCGCCATCAATGAACAGTGACGGCATAGGGAGGTACAGGGAGGCTTTATTCATTTTTCATTAAATTTTGAAAATTGCTACAGATTTAATTAATTTAATAATTTATGTGATAAATTCGGCCATGAAAAATTTTTGTGGTGCCCCCTTTACCCTTGATGTCCTAAGCATGTGCTTACTTTGCTTATATGGTTAATCCAGCACTGGTGTTCTGATTATATCGTGGACCACTGATGTCAATCTCAGCTTTTTTGATAAACTTTATCAATCCTGGTGGAAATTCAGATGAGTACAGCAGCAGAAACAGAAAAACAAGAATACAGACTCACAGTACAAATAATACAGCCAATTCATTAATTAATATGTAAATACAAATAAATAAGTAACAAATAAACAAATTAAATAAATAAATAAATAAATGGTCTTTGTGCAGATATTTGAAAATGTTATCTCAAAAATGACCTTAAGAAGTACTTTCGGTGGAAATATCGGATTGCCTGACAACAATGGGCAGAAAAGACCACCAGTGGTGCTGCTTAGCTTCGTGAGCCTGTGTCTAAATCTGAATTCCTGTACTCTGACACATCACCATTATTAATGGTGGTACCCTATGATGGAGGAGTCATCTAAGAATGTCTGTAGATGGCAAGTGCTGGTGTTGTACTGGAATTCTATTATTTAGAGGGGTAAACAGAAAGGGAGTCAGAACAGATCCCTGAGGTGATCCAGTATTACAAACCTCCATTTCTGAGCCACAGTCCCTCAGCCTCGCAAACTTCTCTCTGTTGGTCAAGTAGTCCATGACCCAGGAGATTATTGGGGTATCAAGATTCAAAGCCTTGAGGTTATTCCCAGCCGATGAGGCAGAATGATGTTAAAAACACTGGAAAAGTCAAAGAACATGAGTCTGACACACTGGTGCCGGCTTGGTCCAAGTAGGAGTAGACTCTGTGGAGCGTGGAGATGAGAGTGTCCTCCACACCAATATGTGTCTGATAGACAAACCACAGACAATGCTCAGCTCAACCCATAGTTCATAATTGTTTAAAACCAGCCTCTCAAGTGTCTTCTTGATATATGAAGTAAGATGAACTGGTCTGAAGTCCTTGGGATCACTGGAATGCCCTTTCTTTGGTAATTGGACCACAATTTGTTTTGTTGTAACTGGTGCTCAAGCTGGTCTCTTAGTGGGCTTTCCCCTCATGGAGCTGCTTCTTCAGTTCAACTGCACCTTCTTGATTTTATCCTTGTCTCCAGACCTGAAGGCTCTCTTCTTCATATTCAGAAGGGCTTTCAGTTACTTTAGGATCCATGATCTGTTGTTGGGGAAACAATTCACTGTCTTTGTAGGGACTGTGTTATCCAGTCAGTGTTTTCAAAGGCCTCCTTCAAAGCCACCTCAGCCTCCATTGTCCATCTGTGAACTGTCTTGGGGGTGGCTGGTAACCTCTGGACAATGGGTTTATATGCAGGTAAGAGCCGAACCAGATCATGGTCTCATCAGCCTAAAGTGGAATAACAACAGATACAATAGAATTATTTGAAACTTCACCACATGGTGGCCTGTAGCAAACTCCAGTCAACTAAATCTCTAGACATATTCCTGACAAATGTGACCTACTGTGACTCTGACATGTCCCTTTCTTTAATATTACTCATTTCAGTCTGAATGTTATTCCTCACTTACAATGTCACATCTCATCCTCTCCCTTCTCATCTATCTTTTTTGAGGGTTTTTAATCATTGATGTGATGTTCCTCTGTATCCCTCATGTTTAGCCATGACTCCATCCATCCATCCATCCATTTTCCAACCTGCTGAATCCGAACACAGGGTCATGGGGGTCTGCTGGAGCCAATCCCAGCCAACACAGGGCACAAGGCAGGAACCAATCCTGGGCAGGGTGCCAACCCACCGCAGGACACACACAAACACACCCACACACCAAGCACACACTAGGGCCAATTTAGAATCGCCAATCCACCTAACCTGCATGTCTTTGGATTGTGGGAGGAAACCGGAGCGCCCGGAGGAAACCCACGCAGACACAGGGAGAACATGCAAACTCCACGCAGGGAGGACCCAGGAAGCGAACCCTGGTCTCCTAACTGCGTTAAACTGCAAGAGGTCCTCCAACTTGAAGTGAAATCATGGGCATTGGTGGCAGGATTGGCACTCCAGCCACTGTAAAAACTTCACACAACTCAGAGATGACAGACTGGACTCCATTCTGCTCTCCGTGGGAGTAACTCGGCTGCAATCGCCCAAAGGAAAGCTGCTCACGTTATGAAAGGGATGGGGAAAGCCCTCAGGAGCCCCACCCCCAGAAGAGTCAAAACCAGCAGATAGTCAATGGGGTCAGCCTGTTGGGAATCAGACCTGGTGTGGTGCTGAGGTGTCGCCCAGTGCACTGCAGCACTCGGGTCTCACATTGAGGTGGGTAGGTGTGTGGATCAATCTTGTGTCTCCATTGTGACAATCCTCTTCCTCTGCTGTCGAAGGAGCTTTATAAACTTTGCAATTCAGTGGTGGTACTCTCTGAGGTGCTCAGACCTGGGACTGGCCAGATCTCTGTAGGTGGGTACACCTTTAATTAATCTGGTTGCTCTTATGGCTGTCATACTCAGGGAGAAGCTGTTGCTGTGGCGGATTGGCTCCTTCTGATGGTGTCCGATGTCACTCCTTTCAACAAGAGTATTATGAGACTCAGATTACGGCACTCTCTGTGTGCTTTGTCTGTTGTCTCAGTGTATGCTCTGACTGTGATGACTGATGTCTGGGTGAGGGAGACATTTTATTTGCTCTTCGCTCTGTGGCTGACAATCCTCTGGTCATGTGTGACTTCAATGCAACCACTGGCACTGACAGGGCTGGCTATGATGATAGCGTTGGTCCTCATCGGTATGGTGACCATGGGGAAAGTGGCTCTGTGTTCCTTGACTTTGCAAAATGTCAAGGGCTGCGGATCACTGGATCCTGGTTCCAGCACTCTGAGCCACATCTTTGGACTTGGTACTCCAATACTAGTGATGCGGTGATGTAGATCGATCACATTCTTGTGGGCAGATGTTGGCGGCACTTATGAAACTGCAGTTTGTGCCCAGTTTGTGAAATCTGACCACAGACTTGTTGTTACTATTCTGAAGATCCTACTTAGGTCCAGTAGGCAACCACCTACTAGAAAAATGAGGCTGTAGTGAAGTTCTGGTGTGAAGAGGAGGTTTACATTTACTGAATCACAGGAAAGACAATTCTGTCAACAAAATGCATCTACAAAAAAAGTGTGATAAATATTATAAAGGTGGGATGTGCACAGACATTTACAGTAAACTGAGAAGATAAACAGGAACAACCAACCCAGCACTAGAAAAAGACGACACTTCACTTTAAAATATGTACCTCTTAATGTGAGGAGCATCAGGAATAAACGCAAGAACCAAAAGCAACATACAGTGGGTACGGAAAGTATTCAGACCCCCTTCAATTTTTCACTCTTTGTTATATTGCAGCCATTTGCTAAAATCATTTAAATTAATTTTGTTCTTCATTAATGTACACATCTGCATGGGTTTCCTCCGGGCACTCCGGTTTCCTCCCACAATCCAAAGACATGCAGGTTAGGTGGATTGGTGATTCTAAATTGGCCCTAGTGTGTGCTTGGTGTGTGGGTGTGTTTGTGTGTGTCCTGCGGTGGGTTGGCACCCTGCCCAGGATTGGTTCCTGCCTTGTGCCCTGTGTTGGCTGGGATTGGCTCCAGCAGACCCCCGTGACCCTATTCGGATTCAGCGGGTTAGAAAATGGATGGATGGATTAATGTACACATAGCACCCCATATTAACAGACAAAAAAAAGAATTTTTTAAATTGTTGCAGATTTATTAAAAAAGAAAAACTGAAATATCACATGGTCCTAAGTATTCAGACCTTTTGCTCAGTATTTAGTAGAAGCACCCTTTTGAGCTAATACAGCCATGAATCTTCTTGGGAAAGATGCAACAAGTTTTTCACACCTGGATTTGGGGATCCTCTGCCATTCCTCCTTGTAGATCCTCTCCAGTTCTGTCAGGTTGGATGGGAAACATTGATGGACAGCCATTGTTAGGTCTCTCCAGAGATGCTCAATTGGGTTTAAGTCAGGGCTCTGGCTGGGCCATTCAAGAACAGTCACAGAGTTGTTGTGAAGCCACTCCTTTGTTATTTTAGCTGTGTGCTTAGGGTCATTGTTTTGTTGGAAGGTTAACCTTTGGCCCAGTCTGAGGTCCTTAGCACTCTGGAGAAGGTTTTTGTCCAGGATATCCCTGTACTTGGCCGCATTCATCTTTCCCTCGATTGCAACCAGTCGTCCTGTCCCTGCAGCTGAAAAACACCCCCACAGCATGATGCTGCCACCACCATGCTTCACTGTGGGGACTGTATTGGACAAGTGATGAGCAGTGCCTGGTTGTCTCCACACATACCGCTTAGAATTAAGGCCAAAAAGTTCTATCTTGGTCTCATCATACCAGAGAATCTTCAGGTGTCTTTTAGCAAACTCCATGCGGGCTGTCATGTGTCTTGCACTGAGGAGAGGCTTCTGACAGGCCACTCTGCCATAAAGCCCTGACTGCTGGAGGGCTGCAGTGATGGTTGACTGTCTACAACTTTCTCCCATCTCCTGACTGCATCTCTGGAGCTCAGCCAAAGTGATCTTTGGGTTCTTCTTTACCTCTCTCACCAAGGCTCTTCTCCCCCGGTAGCTCAGCTTGGCCGGACGGCCAGCTCTAGGAAGGGTTCTGGTCGTCCCAAACATTTTCCATTTAAGGATTATGGAGGCCACTGTGCTCTTGGGAACCTTAAGTGCAGCAGAAATTTTTTTGTAACCTTGGCCAGATCTGTGCCTTGCCACAATTCTGTCTTTGAGCTCTTCGGACAGTTCCTTTGACCTCATGATTCTCATTTGCTCTGACATGCATTGTGAGCTGTAAGGTCTTATATAGACAGCTGTGTGGCTTTTCTAATCAAGTCCAATCAGTAGAATCAAACACAGCTGGACTCAAATGAAGGTGATCTCAAGGATGATCAGAAGAAATGGAAAGCACCGGAATTAAATATATGAGTGTCACAGCAAAGGGGCTGAATACTTAGGATCATGGCATATGTCAGTTTTTCTTTTTTAATAAATCTGCAACAATTTCAAAAATTCTTTTTTTTTTGTCTGTCAATATGAGGTGCTGTGTGTACATTAATGAGAAAAAAAATAATTTAAATGATTTTAGCAAATGGCTGCAGTATAACAAAGTGTGAAAAATTGAAGGGGGTCTGAATACTTTCCGTACCCACTGTAATTGGCCAGAGGCTGTGATATTATAACAATGATTTTGTATTTGAATGTGGTTACCTGGGATTGCCATTTATGCAACTCCTTCTTTACTCTCTTTGAGTCCTGTTTGTAATTTTTGAGTTTTGTAACTAAACATTTTGCTTTATAAAGAGTCCTCATTGCTTTTTGGTCACAAACAGGAGTTTTTGTGGTTTTCTCCCTCTTCTGGTGCATTTTAATACTTTTGAAATTTTTGAAAGCTTTATGAAGATTAAAAGCTGGTTTCCTCATTTTGGGCCTGGTGTATGAAAAGCCTCACCTCTGAGTTGTGAATTGGCTGCTTGGGTGAGTTTCTTCTGGGTGGCCAGTGAAGGTCCTGGCCTACTTTTGTGACACTTTGTGAGGCCATTATTGTAGTTTCATATTATGGCATATTCTGTCTGCTCCTCCTAATATTTTAAGTTGGTTTGACTGAGGGCAATGGGCCTTTTTAATTTCTTTATGGTTTGTTTGTTTCTTCACTCCTCATTTCCCTTCTCAATGCCATACCTGATCAGTTCTCCTGCTCTTTTTAATATAGAAGAATTTATTCAGAAATTGTTGGTCTCTCTGGGCTTTCAGTATCACAAACATTTTGAGAATCAGTGAGGTGTCTTACTGTCAGACAGGAGTCACAGTTGGAGTCCAACTCAGCTTGTGATTCACTGCTTGGTTTGGCTGTTTGAGACAGAGCAACATATTAATGAGCCAAGAGAGTCCTGCCGCTGATAGACATGGCAGTTTCTGAAAGCGAAGGTTTATAGCCAGGAGGTGACAAATACGCTATCATTGAATCAAAAATAATTATTATGCTATTATTATTAAGATGTTTTACCATAAATACTCTCTAAAGGTAAACTTGTTTTTTTGTTTTTTAATCTCAGATGAATGGAAAGTCATTTACTTAGCAATGTGGTAGCAGCTGATCTATGAAATGGCAGCACCCACGATAACAATGTCAGAGCTAAAAAAACATTATTTCAACGAAATTAAATTAACATAAAACAAAAAGTCTGATAAAAAGTCAAAATCTGGATTCTCTCAAATCTAATTAAAGCTGAAATGTTATGTCAACACAAATTGATAAAGAAGAAAAAATATATATTGTAAGCAACACAACTGACTCTGAACAAACCATCAGGTTTAAGGGGGAAAACTGGCATGAAAACAGCAAATGAGGGGTACAAACCTCAGAGGAGCCCACAAATGATCTCACAGACCATAAGCCTTCCAATGTCTAAGGTATTCCACCATCGAAACCCTGTGATGAGAATCAGGAATGGATTTCACATTCCTCTGAACTCTCAACATGGACAGGCAAACAGGCTCATCTCTTTGGTTTTCTCCTTAAATTCAGATGATTAAAACATGAATGGCATGGCCTTTATACCGTCAGAATGGTGACATCACTAGCTGAGCTCTTCAGTGTCATTTGCTGATCATGCAATATCAACTGGTCCAAAAAATGGCAGTGCTGGTGAAAACATAGGCAGAGTCGAAAAAGACAAAAATTAACAATAAGCAAGGAAACATTAACAAAAGCTAAATCTGCATGTGAATATGGAGAGCAGTGGTGTTGGTTTAAAGGTATATTGAAAACAATTCAGAACAAGTTCACCTGGAATGTACAAGCTTTATGAAATTTAAAACAGCTGAATGAACGAGAAGTTGAGAAATAAACTAAAGAAGTAACAGCAGGTAACTAGTGGATACAAGACAACTTCTTATCATTTCAGGATGAGCTTCTGAAGGACACTGGAGCTCCAACAGAAGAAGATAAAAAAATGTCTGAGCATTCAAAATGTGCTCAGAGAGTACCAGGATCCAACTCTTTGTGTCCTTTTACACCTTCAGACATTTAACAAAGTCTTTGAAAGTTTTTAATTTTAGATGATGTGGTGATAGAGCTTTCCTGCTTTTAACATTCTGCTTCTTTGACGTATCAGACAGACTTGATGATTTATTAGATTAGATTAGATTATACTTTACTTGTCCCCATGGGGAATATAAAATTTTACACAAACAAATAAATAAAATAAATATGATAAAAACAAACAACAACTCCCCCATAATCACACATAAGAACATCTGTCTTGGATTACAGAGAGCTGCTGCTGTCAATACTGTCTTGTATGTGGCACTAAGATCAGGTCAGACCGGCTTGGATTGTGTCACAGGTTTTTTTTGAAGTTTTATTAATTTTATTGCAATCCATACAAATCAATACATTTTTTACAAAAAGAAAAATTGAGTTAAGGACAAATCGATCCCCACCCCTGCGTGAAATTTAAGGCTTGTAAACATACCTAAATTAATAAATTTGATAAGCCAATAGAGACGAATGCAGAAGAGAAAGAAATACGGAAATAATTGCTTCCTCTGTGTTTTAAGAACTTATTTTAAAATATTATTGATTAGATCCTGCCATGTTTTGAAAAAAGTCTGTACGGATCCTCTGAGTATTTGATTTTTTCCAATTTCAAATAATATAACACATCGGTTTCCCACTGACTTAAAAGAGGAGAGTTTGGGTTCTTCCAGTTTATCAGAATAAGTCTGCATGCCAAGAGTGTAGTGAATGCAATCACAATTTGTTTGTCCTTCTCCACTTTAAGCCCCTCTGGAAGAACCCCAAACACAGCTGTTAATGGGTTAGGAGGGATTGTGAGTCCAAGGCTGTCTGAGAGGTAATTAAAAATGTTTGTCCAGAATGATGTTAATTTGGTGCAGGCCCAGAACATGTGACCCAGTGAGGCTGGGACTTGGTTGCAGCTTCGCAGGTTGGATCTCACCCTGGAAACATTTTGGAGAGTTTTAGTCGAGACAGATGTACTCGATATATAATTTTGAGTTGTATAATTGTATGCTTTGTGCATATGGAGCTTGAGTGAATTCTCTACATTGCTACTTTCCACTCCTTTTCTGATATATTAATTGAGAGATCTTTTTCCCAGTGTCCTCTTGGATCTTTGAAAGGGAGCAATTGTAAAATGATTTTATAAATTGCAGAGATGGTGTCTGAGTCCCTGACATTTAGCAATATTTTTAACAGCATGGATGAGGGTGCAAGATGAGGAAAATCGGAAGGTTCTGTTTAACAAAGTTCCTGATTTGAAGATAGTGAAAGAAATGTGTAGCTGGAATATTAAATTTGGAATGTAATTGTTCATAGGATGCAAAGACGTCGTCTATATTAAGATCTCTAAGCAAGTTAATTCCAGATTTTTTCCAGATATTAAAAACTGCACATGTTCGCGGTGTCACAGGTTTCTATTTAAAGTCAATAAAATTTGCAAAGAGCAGTGACCATGAAAGGAACAGTTCTAACAGGCCTTCTTTGAAGGTAGGATAATTAAGAATAATTCATAATCCAAATCATATTATGTGATATCATCTACTGTTAAATTCTACTCCGTACTTATAATATTTTTATTTCTATACTGTATTGAGGATTTGTTCTGATCTGTGTATTGTACTGTATTGTATTGCATTGACCCCCTTCTTCCTGATACCCGCTGCACGTCAAGCCTACCTGGAAAGGGGTCTCTCTTTGAAAAGCCTTTCTCGAGTTTTCTTCCATTTTTTCCCTACAAGGGTTTTTTTTGGGGGAGTTTTTTCTTGTCTTATTAGAGAGTCAAGGCTGGGGGGCTGTCAGGAGGCAGGACCTGTTAAAGCCCATTGCGGCACTTCTTGTGTGATTTTGGGCTATACAAAAAATAAATTGTATTGTATTGTATTGCATCAGAAAGACGATGGTACAGAGTGTATCATTTCTGTTGCTGAGTGATTCAGGATGATGTCACTTACTTTCCTGGGCAGTGACGTGGATGAATTCAGTTTACAATTCAACGCCTGGATCACACGTTTAGCTTTAATTATATTGTGCTCCCTTTGTCATCAAAGCACATTCATAAAATTCTCCAGTCCTCCTCCTGCTTTATCCACTCAGTCTGAGGAATCTCATCCAGCATAAACACAGCATCTGAAATAAGAGGTGTAAGCTGTTTCTCCACAGCCCCAAATAGCACAGTACCTGAGCTCGCTATCACTTGACATATGAGATATATTGGTTAGGGTTAGGTTCAGGTTTATTACTTTTACTTATTCAACAGAATGTATCCAAAACAAAATAATCAAATGATACCCTGATGCAAAAATCCAGCGTTTTCTCTGAATGGAAAACCTGTGCAAAGTTGATGACCTCTCCTTTGCAGTTTGTGGTTTGATTGAAGTTTCTTCTTGTCCTTCTTGCAAGTCAAACAAAATCTGAATTGAATTGTCTTTCCTACCCAGTTGTCCTCATCCCCACCCTGTAGTCCTGTCCTACCCCACCAGATGTGCTATATAAGGAGGTCTTGCTGTTGATCACAACAGACATCTCAGTGTCAGCCCCACCATGAGACTCGCCGCCTTGCTGGTTCTGCTGTGCCTGTGCTCTCTGCCAATGGCTGTGAGTTTGATTTTTGACATTTGAACTGAAATGTGTTTACAAAAACTTTTTCTTTTCTATTTCTTTCTTTATGCTTCTAAATTTCTTGTCAGAAGCTCATGTGAAATCTATTTTACAGTTACTAAAGCCACATTATACTTTTGTTCTTAGTTTTTAGAATTGTATCTTGGAGGAGGAACCGTCCACTGCCTTAAAAGCTAAAGCATATTCCTTGATCCCTGAGTGAGTAGAATGGAGAATGTGCTGCTCTAGAATTTTTGTCAGTTCTTTCTCTGATCACTCCGGTTTGTGAGAGACTCATCACAATTATTTCACTTGTCATTTCTTATTTAAATTAAAGTAGAGATAAACTCCTATAATTAACTAAAAACTTTTCCTCCCTTGAAACTAAGACAGTAGAGAATCTTTATACTTTGTATGTCTGTGTAGCCACAAGGACCCAAGTGAGATCAATATTGTTGGCAGTCATTTTACACAAACAGTCAAGTCTGTGACCGCGTGCCTCCAGATGTTGTGTCTGTGTGTCCTGTGAGTCTGTGCACATCAAATGTTCAGGCATCAGACAACAAAACATGGACGTGTTCACAGAGGAGTGGAGTGCAGTGCCGTACACACAATGGCACACACAACGGGGGCACATCCTTTGTCCTCGACTGTGTCCACAGAGCTCCGTGTCCATTCAGTTTTGGAGGAAAAATCTTCTTAATCCACCACAGTTGTAGGCCCAGTGCAGGAAAATTGAGATCTAGAAGTGAGTTGTGAACAAGACAGGAAAACAACCAGCCATTTACTGAATCACCAACACTGAGCAACAAGCTCTTCCCTCCATGTTACATGAATATCAGCTAAGCATAATAAAGCCTTTACTGAATGGTGGAACTCAAAGAGTCTGTTGTAGGCATTTACTGGAGCTAGCGAGTGATAAATTAATGGATAAAGTTTATGAAGACATGAAACACTTAACACAAACATGGTGTGATTATAAAATGATGTAGTGAATAGTATAGCACAGACTCTGAAAGGTGGAGTGAATGATTGGATTTCATTTTGAATTCTCTTTTAAACTTTATGTGTCTTGTTATCCTGAATCCAGCAGCTGTCGTTTCAATCTCTCGGCCTGTGTTTGATTTTAGAGATGTCTGATGTTTAAAATGACCCTAATCATGTCAAATCAGGGCGGCATGTGGGCGCAGTGGTAGCGCTGCTGCCTCGCAGTAAGGAGAGCTGGGTTTGCTTTCCGGGTCCTCTCTATGTTGGAGTTTGCATGTTCTCCCCTTGTCTGCGTGGGTTTCCTTTGGGTGCTCCGGTTTCCTCTCACAGTCCAAAGACTTGCAGGTTAGGTGCATTGGCGATTCTAAATTGTCCATAGTGTGTGCTTGGTGTGTGGGTGTATGTGCCCTGTGGTGGTCTGGCGTCCTGCCCAGGGTTTGTTTCCTGCCTTGTGCCCTGTGTTGGCTGGGATTGGCTCCAGCAGACCCCCGTGACCCTGTAGTTAGGATACAGCGGGTTGGATAATGGATGGGTGGATGGATACCAAATGAATTTAATTTTACTGTCATGTGTACATAGTACAAGGAAATTCTTATTCAATGCAATATAAGTGCAAATAAATAAATAGCACAAAATATATACACCTTATATTTATACAGTTTTTGTTCTTATGATTGACTACTTAACAACTTACAGATTCTGGACTGAAACTGTCCCTGAATCTCCCAGTTCAGCTCAAATCAATTCAGTTGGTTTTTGTCTTGTGGTCTTCACTGGTGCAGACACAGAGCGTTGTGACAAATTCACAGTTAAAATGCAAATCTGAAACTTTACAAGTGACTCACTAGATAAGGTGTGCGAGTGCCAAAGGCTCTGAACGGATGAGTAGGAAAAGCAGCTGTGCATGACGACTTTGGGCAAAGAAAATGAGCTGGATTTGGTCCAAGGGCGCTAAGTGGTGATCTTGGGTTTATCAGGCTTTCAGTTGCCAGCCCCCTTTATGTCACTCTATTTAGTGAAGTTTCCTTTTCATATTAAAATGTCACAAATGACCATCGGCATTTGATTTCTGATATGTGGCCACTGTCCTTATTTGTCCTGATATGAGATCACCTCTGTATAAACCCTTCTTGGTGTCTCCAGTGCACTTTAATGACTTCTGACTGTGAACATTTCAGGAGCTGATTGAACACTTTAAGATGTCTTCCACTTTGTTTTCTCTTATCGTTAGCTCTGGTGGTCTCCTACAAGTAGTGATTTGTGTCTACAGTCATCCTTCTTCACGTCCTCTGAATCAGTTTGTGTTGATATAAGCCGTTTCTGCCTCACTTCCTTGTTCCTCCTCTAGTTATTATCTCTTTTACGTTATTCCTTTTCATTAAATGTCTGCAAAGCTCCATAACAGTGGTCTCAGGGCAGGAGGGTCTTAAGCTTTAAATGGTTATCTCTGCTTTGGTGGGTGTTGAGATGTTCAATCCAAGATGTTCGTTTTGTCAAAAGTGAATTCCTCTTGTTATGTGTGTTGCCATTTGTAATGAGAAGAAAGTGATAATAAAAAGGGACCTTCTGCGGTGGGCTGCCGATCTTCCCAGGCTTTGTTTCCTGCCTTTCACCCTGTGTTGGCTGGGAGTGGCTCCAGCAGACCCCTGTGACCCTGTAGTTAGGATATAGCGGGTTGGAAAATGGATGGATGGAAAAGAGACCTTTGATATTTTTCAGTTGCTCTTTTTAAACCTTTAACACACAGGATGAGAATTAAAGAGCAGATGAGCAGCTGAAGTCTATGATATGTGTGTGTGTTTGTGTGTAGTGACCCACAGTGTTCAGTTCACTCTTGAGACCCCCTGAGCCTCCATCCTGAAATGGGCACAGCAGGCCGGTCAGTGAGATGTGAATGAAGGAGGCTTTAATGGCAGCCTGCTGTTTCAATGAGCTTCACACACAAAGGGGCACTTGGCTATAGGAGGCAGGACTCTAGGGTGGCCATAACTCACTTTATTTATTTATTTAATTATTTAAATGTAAGGTCGTGACCTGCATAATGTGCTGCATTATGAGATGAGAGCAAAATGTATTTGTTTACTGTGCCAGCTGTCCTACAACTAGAAAGCATCTCTTTTCATGAACAGTGGAAAAAGAAAGGGATGGAAATCCTGACTTGTCTTCTTCATTTCATACTCAGCAGCCAGAATGCAGGAAGAGGATTTGGAGGATATGGAGGAGGAGGACTTGCAGGAGGATCTGGAGCAGGATTTGGAGGCGGATCAGGATTTTGAGAAGGAGGACGTTGAAGATGATTTTTCTCGTTCTCAATAATTCGGTAAGCATGTTTGACATACAGAGGTAAATGTTTGACCGGATGGAGGGCTGACTGACTTGTTTCCAGGCCTAAAACCATTTGTGGATCCCACAGGTGTGTCATGTGTTTAAGGAGTGAGGATGTCCCATTCTTGAAAACCTGTCCTTCCAGTTTAGCTCCAGTTATTAATTTTTTTAAAGTTCTGTAAAATGTTAGTATGAAAAAAGAGGGTTACTTTTTAAATCACAGGTATCTTACTCCTCCACCTGTGTTTGATTCCTTCACCCGCTCTTTGATGGCTCACTGCAGCAGGGCCTTCTCTCTCGTCTCTTTCTATTAATTCACAACGTCACTGAACTCACATCAGATTCTCAAAAGTATCCTATAAAATGTGAAGGACTTTGATCTTTTTCTACTAATTTTTTTTAATTGCCTGTTTCTCTTTTAGCCCAATAGGACCCTCAAAGACCAAATATTTTCAAAAATGAAGATTAAAAAGAATGTCTTCTAAGTAAAATAAAGACAAGTGCAAGCAAAATAAAAACCTGTCTGCCTCTGTCTTGTTTTCTGACTCTCACTCTCTGATTATCTACTTGATTTATTTTTTCTTGTTCTGATCATCTTTGTTGGTCTTTTACACCCTGAGGTCATTTTCAGTAATTTCCTCCTGACATTAGGACACCATAATAAAGCCTTATTATCCGATACATAAAGGAAGGACTGTGATTTTTCACTAAAACTTCACAGATGTGATCAAATTTGTGTTTGTGTCAAATTTCAATTTTCCTTTACTGAAACACTGATGGCAAACACACACAAAAAACAAACCCTTAGACGGACCCTGTGATTTTTCTGTATGTTTTGTTATAAAATGCTGTATATTTCAAATTTAAGCAATGACAGGTCAGATTTGTCACCTCTGTTGTGTTCCCAGACATGTCAACTGTACCTGTGAAAAGCTTCATGTTGATAACACAAAGAATTAAAATGTTACAGTATTTGGCACCACGGGCAGCCCTCTCACCTCCAGAACCTATTCAGGCAGGGATGCCCTCATTATAAATGAAAAATAAAGTAAAATGTATATAAAATAATATAAAATATTATTATCAAATATAACTAATTTCTCATGTATACACACACACATCCA
Source organism: Polypterus senegalus (assembly GCF_016835505.1). Lineage (NCBI taxonomy): Eukaryota > Metazoa > Chordata > Cladistia > Polypteriformes > Polypteridae > Polypterus > Polypterus senegalus. The sequence goes on along the minus strand of NC_053157.1, from coordinate 230,446,394 downwards.
TGTATCACAGATACACAAACAGACACACAAAACAAATTTTCTAACTTTTGAATTGTTCATTTTCCAAACATGGACATGTCATATATCATTGGAGACGTCTCAGTCACAGATATCAAATGGTATAAAGCTTTCCAGGGCTCGACCCACTGCGCCACAGTAACCCACGCGGAAACGGCAACTGCTTGATGCCAGTCTCCGGTGGGCACATGCTGTTTAAAGGTGAATATCTCAGAAACACTGAATCACACAGTGATGTGCTTAGACTTGTGTTATTCAACAGACGCTTCTGTAAATGTTGATATATAAGTTGTTTGTATTCACTGTTGCTTTATGAAGTTTTATACAACAACACACTAAAATTCCCTCTTGACTGGTGAGATGGACTTCTTTATATAAAGTCACGGCAGGCCCGTTGTTCAAACATGAGACCTTATTTGGCGTTGATGGAATCGTCTCAGTCTCCGCTATCCAATGTTGTGAGATTTGTGATGGTGTGACCCACTCAGCCAGTGCCATCCAGAATCACCAGGTGTTTCATAGCACATACGTGTGTCAGTGCTCGTTTTGACCAGGAGTATCTGCTGTAAGTGCTGACATGTTACTTGTATATTTTTACTGTTGCGTTGTGGAGTTATATGGAAGAGCAAACGAAATTCACAAGCGTGATGTGACGATTGTTAAGGTGTTTGGCACGTGGTCACCCTATGCTCGGTTGTAGTGGAGGTTCAAGGCATCATTTGAAATCTACTGGTCGAGACCTTTTGAGTGATGAATGTCACTTCAGTATTTCTTGAACAGAAAAATTTCTAGGCTGGTTTAATTTCTCTGGTTGTTGGTGTAGGACACATCAGAACGCATGATTTCATACCAGATTAAGATGTCAGCTGTACCTACTCTAACAATGTGATCACTATGAGTGTGAAGTAGACACCTGTGGCTTTCAAATGAGGTGTGTGGCGTAGTTCATCATATGATGCGACAGAAGGTGTTTTAAAACATTTCTGAACTCTTGTCAGCCCGGTACCAGGCCACTTAGAGTTTAAGAGGTTTGTTTGACTATCAAGTACCACAGGCAGCTCTCAACAAATATTTCAGTTCTCACTTTACTTGATTACAGCCAAGAAACAGGATTGGAGTAGTCAGCAAGATTCAAACACTGTTGATGTCTATGTCCAAATCCCTTCAGTTATATTTGTGTTTCCTTGTAAGACATTCACTGACATGTGGTTGTTGAAGGACGTTCTTCACCGAGGCTTATCTGCTAACAGGGCTGATTTTAATGAAGAGGTAGTCATCATCAACACTCAGTCAAACAGAAGAAAACCATCCTCTGCCTTTTACAGCCTCACATGACGATTTTCTTTTTATCAGTAAAGTTTGAGTACAGAAACTAAAAGATCTCTCCTGGACCGCTGGCCAAATCTCTGCTGGACAAATCCTTTGAGGCCCTAATGTTAGACATCAAAATCAAATTATATGTATTATATTATCAGGTACAGACCTTTTAGACCAAATCCCATATTCATATTCAAGTTTATCAGTTATTTTAGGTTCAAGGTTTTTATTTTGTCATATTCTTTACAAGGAAATGTGATTTTTTTCTTTTAGTCTCAGTTGTAACCACACTAAAAAAGAACAAATTAAATGACAAAACCTTTTAATAAAAGGGTTCATATTTAGAAAACAATTCAGAGCATTATGGTTAAATTACAGAAGTCAATGTTTCCAGAATTGGAAGCAGAGATGAAAAACTCCCAGCATAATAGCATGTTGTGATTTAAGGCCTGCACACTTCAAACAAAGCCTGAATACCACGAGAAAGGCTCACGGCCTACAAAACCACTGAAAGGGAGAGGACACCATAAAACACCTGGCTCAATATAACAAAGACCTACATTTCTAAGTTAGATTTATTTTATTTTATAAATTACATGAAGTCAAAAATGATTTAAAATTATTATTAATTAATTCTTATTATTAATTCACAACCAAACATGCTAAAACATATTCAAATAAAATATACACTTCAAAAAGGTAAACACTATGAAAATGGAAAATGCAAAGACAAAGGTCATAACAGCAAACCAGAAAACATCAAAATCCCACCCTGAAGAGAGAGATAAACAACAGGAGCTGAACAAGACGCCATGGGGGTCTCACACCACTGCACACGCTTGAGGCCTACTGGGGCCTGAAAATAGGCCTTGGGTAAGCTGCACAGCAGTAACATCTACTCTGACTAGCATACAAAATAACAGAAATACAAATTAAATTAACTTTCTAAGCAATTACAATAAGATTTAAAACACTTAAATCACTTAAGAATAATATTTACATTGAAAAATAGGACTAAACAATCAATAATGAAACAAAGCGCTAAAATAAAGGAAATCATGACTGAATAATCATTAGTAATACTGTGGCACAGCATAATTATTTATTTTATGTTTTGTATTTTATTACTTAACACATTTTTTATTATTTTTATTCAATTTATTTATTTATTTTTTGACCAGCAAACACCTTGTGAAATAGAAAATACAGATACCGAAGTATGAGATTGGAAAATAGGAAATAATGATCAGAACTGAAGTGCGTGCTAAGCAAAATGTGTAATGCAAGTGCAACTTCCTGTTTTTTCTTTACAGACAAAAAACACAAGTGACCAACTGATGAACTTTAAAAATAACTGATGAACTTTAAAAATGTTGATCCAGGCAACTTGTTGTAAAGATGTAATGTCTCAAAATTCTTGTGCAACTAAAGTCATAAGACAAAGCTTTGCTCTATAAAAGATTTAGGACACCGACTTTTCGGAGCAGATGAAGGGCAGGTGTCCTAGGACTGTGCTTCTCTGTCATTCTTACCTTTGCCTGGTGTGTATTAATAAAATATTTTTTACTAACTTTAATTATATCTCTCTGTCTTCAGTCACAAGAAACGACACTATAGAAAAAGTGTCTACAGTTTTCTGGCGCCCAACGTGGGGCAGGAGACGGCCGACTGACTCCTTGAGCAGGAAGACATCAGCGATCTGTCTTCTTGAAGCAGACTGCCGCTACAGTGTACACCGGCAGCAGTGTAAGCAGCTCCGATAAAAGTTAGGACTGCGCTGTCCTGAGATGGCTTCTGCGTGAGGAGTCCCCGGTCTCCTCCTGGTTCAACCACGGTGACTGAGAAGGATTTCCTGACAGAGCTAATTAACACCCAGGCTGGGGTAAGTACCATCGGGGATTCCGGATATAAGGGAAGACGTAACAGGTTTGCTGGTATTGCCCTTGAAACTGGACGTGACTGAAAGTATAAAATTACTCTAACTGGGAGTTAGGAGTAGGTATAAAATTACTTTAACCAGAAGTCACTGGCTGTTAGGGAAAGAAAAGAAAGTGGTGCTTGCTGAAAAATTATAGAAAATCAGGTTTTTAGGACTAGGTGCGTGGCACACCTTAAAGAGAGCCTAAAAGATTCAGTCGACGAGCAAGGCTGAAGATAAGATATAAATGTTAACAGTTTAAATGGTTAAAGTAGGGGAAAGAAATTAAAAGTACGTACTAAATAAAATAATTGCTCCCTTAGCGCATAAGAAAAGAAATTATTGCGTAGAGAGAAGGAAGCAGAAAATTAGTGATGGGGACACATAGCAGCAAACCTGTTAAACAAAATAGGGATCAAAATCATTAATGTTAGAAGGACTGTTTTCGGAGGATCACCAGACGTCTAAAAAAAAATGAGTCTCCAAGAAAGTTAATCGAGAAAAAGACAGGTTTAGATTTTAAGAAAGCATGTAAAAAGTGGAACAGGCAGAGCGGAGGGTGGTGGCCGTTAGAAAGGACAGGAGACGCAAGTGAAATTCAGGAAATTAGAAAAATATTATGTAGAAATGCACAAGGGTGTTGTATGTAGAAGTGTACGAGGATGTTGTAATAGAGGTCCGTGTTATGTATGACAGATGGGAATTGGTTATTAAAGATTGTAATTTAAAGGCAGTACAGAAATGAATTATTGGCTGCAGAAAGTTAGAACTAGAAGGAAAAAAAAAAAAAAAGTTATTTATAGCTTTACAGAAAGTGCAAGCAGATTCGGGACCACAGTCGAATGAGAAGCGGAAGAAGAGCAAGAAAAGAAAAAAAAAAGAAAAAAAGACCCGTTATATCCCACACTTGTTCCTCCACCTTTCCTACACCACCCACATCCACAACCCCCATCTTCTCCTCCGCCACCTCCAGCGCCCACCGCACCAGAATTAAAAGATGATCCCTTGGGGTCTGGTTTCTTTGAAGAATACCATTATGATCCCTCATTACACACTAATCCGGGGGATGACAAAAGTAAAGTAATGGGTGCGGCAGGTGGGTTTCACGATCCTAGAACCTCCATTTCACAAAGCACTAGAAGTCAAACCCTATTCCTTCAGCCCCCTAATCAAAACACCACCTTTCGATCCCCCTTAAAGTCCCCCAAACCCACAGGCCCCTTATTCGAATGCCCCTGATTGAGATCCCAGAACCCCCCGACATGATTCAATGCAACCTGCAGGAGCTAATAACCCCACTACTGTAATGATACATCGTAACTGGGACATTCAAGAGCTGAAGGACGTTGTGTCCGAATCGCCTGATCCCAAAGTCATCGGTGTGTTTAAAAAATTCATAGAACAATTACAGCAGCTGTATGATATGTATAAGCCTAATGCCACAGAATGGACTCAGGTGCTGTGGAGAAAGCTTGGCATCGCATGGGACACTGTCAATCATGGACAGCATAACGGAAACCCGTGGCAGTGGAACCAGGCGTTGCCTCGGGGCCGGCATGAAGGTCCCTTTATTACGTAATGGGAACATGTTAAAATAATATTAAGGACAAGTATAAGAAAGGCAGAGACTGGTCTCTTATCTCGGCTGCCAAACAGAAAAAAGATGAGACAGTAGATGAATGGGCACACTGAATTTAAGAGTTAATGGCAACACACTCCAGCCTTGAAAATCCAGACAACCGAACTAAAACTGCAGTTTCTCTTTTTGTTTCCGGACTTAGAAGCGACATTCAAAACAAGGTATCCTGTATTAGATGAGAGGCTGCCGCGTTTGAGGAAGTAAAACGTCACGCAGTGCATGCTGAACAACAGAGCAAGCAGAAAGAGTCAGACACCCAGATAAAGCTGATTGCAGCACAAATGAACTATTACACTGGTGGGGCCACTCCCGCAGAAGTCGTGGACGTGGAGGATTTTTCCGGGGACAAGAGTGTGGACGGGACGAGGTAGCGGATATATGTTACCTAATCCAAGTGGATCATCCACTCAGCTGCCTCCCCCTCCAGATCCAAACGCTACACCTTATGCTTGTTACGGGTGTGGTGAAATGGGACACTTCCGCCGCAATTGCCCTCACAAGTGCCCACCCCCTCCTCCACCACCTGAACAATTTGATGTTTCATGGACATAGGAATCCGCAGGGATCCCCAGCCCTTCTCTTCAACTACCTTTGCTCACCCATAATTCAGAGACTGATCCATTATTGACTTTGCTGGCTGGTGAATGGCACTGAAATTGTTTTCCTCGTGGACACAGGAGCCACGTGCTCAACCCTTTCGCTGAAGGAGGTCCCTGCCTCAAGAGATTCTTCGAGTTCAGCTGCATTCCAGTGATTCCACTTTAACACACCGATTTCTTTTAAATCAGCTCTGTCCAGTTAAACTCTTAGGAAGGGATCTCATGACAAAACTTTCTCTCTCCATTTCAATGAAATGTTTCCCCACACACCATCCTTCTTAAAGCCCTTCACTCATTTCCCTCCTGCTTGTTTCCCAATCTCCAAGCCCCTGACACCCTATTGCACTGCCCAATATTTCCCTATAGAAGTAGACACCCCCTGGCTAGAATCTTTTCTTTCTTCAGGCACCTGCCCCGAAACCCTTCACATCTCCTGCATTTTCATTTCCTCCACAAAAGCTGCTGCATCTGTACATGCTCACAGAGTATCTTTTATCTTGGAGGGCCAGTGCCTCATATTTCTTTAGCTAAATCGAACACTGTACATTGGGCGGAAATCGGACCATGGGTAGAACAATGTCTTAATAGAACAGACTGGTTACATGTTGCTCCAGGTGTTTTTGATCATTTAATAACTAAAGTTGTGCTTCAAACGATCTTGTGAAACGCGGTGCGATTATTCCAATTAAATATTCTCCAGTTAATTCTCCCATTTTACCTGTAAAAAAGGCTGACGGTTCATGGCATTTTGTTCAAGACTTACGACAAGTGAATGCTGCAATCTTTCCTAGAGCTCCTATTGTACCTAATCCTTCCACTATTCTTTCTGCAATCCCTCCCTCTGCTCGTTATTTTTCAGTAATTGATTTAGCCAATGCTTTTTTCTCTATCCCCGTACACCCTGACTCGCAATTCTGGTTTGCTTTTACTTTCCAAAGCCGCCGTTGGACATGGACTGTCATGCCTCAGGGATATACTGAAGCCCCTTGTGTGTATGGACAAGCGCTTGCTCAAAATTTAGAAGGGTTCTGGCCAGACCGAGGTAGTACGTTAATAGAGTATGTAGATGATATTATGTTATGCAGCACTACAGAAGAAGATTGTGCACAGGATACTAAAAAACTACTGCTGTTTCTGGGGGACAATGGACATAAAGTTTCAAAGGCTAAATTGCAATTAATTCAAACAACTGTAAAATATCTGGGTCATGACATCACAAATGGAACAAGAGCTCTCTCAAACGATCGCATTAACACCATTCAAAACCTTCCCAAACCTGTCACAAAACAGCAGGTCATGTCTGTATTGGGCATTTTAGGTTACTGCCGGCAATGGATTTTGAATTTCACTGAAAGAGCACAGCCGTTACAAAATTTAGCAAACACCCCTGGCCTTCCTCTTTTTGGTCAGGTGCAATGGACCGAGCAGGCTGAGAAGGCTCTCTATGACTTGAAAAACGCACTGTCCTCGGCTCCGGTGTTGGGCTTACCGAACTACAATCGTCCATTCACTTTGTTCGTGGAGAAAAGGGGGGATATATGAGTGCAGTTCTAACACAATTACATGGGGATAAACAAAGGCCAATAGCATATTTTTCGAAAAAATTGGATCCAGTGGCTGCAGCACTTCCGCCTTGCCTTAGGGCTGTGGCTGCCACAACAGAAGCTGTGCTAGCCAGTACAGATATAGTGCTCATGAGCCCCCTAACAGTAAAGGTGCCTCACGCTGTACATTCCATTTTAGTACAGGCTAAGACCTCACATCTCACTACTGCTAGGGCAATACACTATCAGAATGTACTCTGTACTTTGTCAAATGTTACGATTGAAAGATGCTCCACCTTAAATCCAGCTACGTTACTCCCAAATAAGAGCGATGGTGAACCGCATGATTGTCAGGAAAAAATTGCAGAAGTAGTGAAACCATGAGTAGATCTACAAGAAACACCTTTAGAAACCGGAGAAATTATTTTTGTGGATGGATGCTCTTTGCGATTAGAGAACGGTGCACCTTCAACTAGTTACGCAGTGGTCCAAGGGGACCACCTGTTGGAAGCAAATCGAATTACATCAAGTTTAAGTGCACAAGCAGCTGAATTAATAGTGCTCACTCGAGCATGCCAGCTGTCTGAAGGAAAAAACATAATAATTTATACAGATTCCAGATATGCTTTTGGAGTCTGCCATGATCATGGGGCATTATGGAAATTGAGGGGATTCAAGACCAGTACTGGCAAGCCCATCCAAAATCAAAAGTTAATCGAATCCCTTTTAGACACCATAACTAAACCATCAAAGCTAGCGATTGTTAAATGTCAAGCTCACACAGGAAAACAGGATCCTGTCAGCAAAGGAAATGAATTAGCAGACTACTTTGCTAAAAAGGCTGCACACAGTAACACACCAATCTCTTTATTCCAACAGAGAAATGACCAGGACCCTGATAATCAAATTATTTCTTTACAGAGTGCGGCCACGGACATTGAAAAGAAAAAATGGTCCAAAGAAGGGTCCCTCTCTGATGGAGTCTGGACTCATAAGCAAACTAACAAACCTTTTCTCCCAAAAGCTTCTTTTCCAGGAATGGCAAAAATAGCCCATGGCCTCGACCATGCGGAAGAGACGCCATGGTTCAAGATGTCGAAAAGCATTGGGAAGCTGTAGGCTTCTCCACCCAGAGCAATTCTGTAGCGATGTGCCTTGTGTCAAAGGTTTAATGTGGGAAAAGGCACACAGGTAAGTCCCGCCGTTACTCCTAACCCAATGGGACCATTTGAGCACCTCCAAATGGATTTCATTGAACTAACACCGTCTAGGGGTTACCGATATTGCCTTGTGATTGTTGATGTGTTCTCCCGATGGGTAGAAGCTTTCCCTTCTAAACACAATGATGCTAAAACGGTTGCTAAAGCACTAATTAAAGAAATTATTCCAAGATGGGGCATCCCGCAAAAGTTACAGACAGATAATGGTACTCACTTTGTGAATTCCATTATAAATGAATTGACTACCTGGCTACAAATCAATGTGCATCACTACTGTAAATACCATCCGCAAAGTGGGGGTATTGTGGAACGATGCAATGGCACCCTAAAAGCTAAGCTTAAAAAATTTGTGAACAAACCAATTTATCCTGGCCAGATGCTTTACCCCTGGCTTTAATGGGATTGAGGGGGCGGACACATCGGCAATTGGGACTATCGCCGTTTGAAATTCTGACTGGATGACCCATGCCCGTTGGCATGGTTATAGGAAATGTGAATCTGCATACCGTGGACAATGATCTTCTCTCTAGTCTTACAGGTCTCAGAGCGTCCCTGAAGGAAGTCCACGAGCAGGTTAATCAGGCCTGGAGAACCAGCCCTCCATCTGAAGACTCGCCGATTCCCTTGGGTACCTGGATTCTGGTCCGAGACACCCGGAGGAAACATTGGCATCAGCCCAGGTGGAGAGGACCGTTTCAAGTTCTTCTATCCACACCTCACGCTGTCAAGGTTGAAGGACTGCCCGCCTGGATTCACACTTCCCATTGCAAAAAAATGGCACTCCTCCTGCTGATCCTGACTGTATCCGTTTTTCCTTGTCTACAAAGTAAAGTGACCCTGACTTTCCACAGAGGACAAACTGCTTCACTGCAAGTTGATTTTTGTTCCTTTATAAACTGTGGCCTACTAGACAGGAGCACTGGGCTTGGCCCGATAAATATGTTTGTGTTACAGCTTCCATGTTTCAGGGAAAGATAAAAACTCAAGTGTTTGGCAGTTATTTAGGATGAATTGGCCACTAATTTCGGAATTTCTAACCCCTGGGACCAGTGGTTTCTTTCTACTTTTGGCTCCTGGGGCCAGTGGCTCAAATCTGTTTTTATCTCATTAGCAGATGCTTTTATTTTCTTATTACTCACTGCTTGCTGCATAGTTCCCCTTATTCGATATATTGTTTCTAAATATTTCAATACTTCTCTCGCTAAAGCTTATCTATTACATGAAGAGCGTATGTTGCAAATTTCTTCAGGTCATACCCCATCTCCCTCTCTTCCTTCTTCTCCACCCTCTACCTCCCTTCTCTCTATCTCTTCGGTCTAAACACCTATTCAGGTAAATACTTCAGTTTGATCAAAAAGGTGGAGTGTGAAATAGAAAAATACAGATACCAAAGTATGAGATTGGAAAACAGGAAATAATGATCAGAACTGAAGTGCGTGCTAAGCAAAATGTGTAATGCAAGTGCAACTTCCTGTTTTTTCTTTACAGACAAAAAACACAAGTGACCAACTGATGAACTTTAAAAATAACTGATGAAATTTAAAAATGTTGATCCAGGCAAATTGTTGTAAAGATGTAATGTCTCAAAATTCTTGTGCAACTAAAGTCATAAGACAAAGCTTTGCTCTATAAAAGATTTAGGACACCGACTTCTCAGAGCAGATGAAGGGCAGGTGTCCTAGGACTGTGCTTCTCTGTCATTCTTACCTTTGCCTGGTGTGTATTAATAAAATATTTTTTTCTAACTTTAATTATATCTCTCTGTCTTCAGTCACAAGAAACGACACTATAGAAAAAGTGTCTACAACCTCAATATACCCAGGGTCGGGTGCTGATGGTTATGCTCCCTCTTGCAGAGCTTTATGATATCTCTGGACATTTCATTTTGTTCTGCCAGCTTTCCATTTCTGGAGCCTGAAGCCGTCAGATAACATCTGGGGATAGACTGAGCTGAGGTGAGCGCCTTCTAGGCAGGTCACTCATTTTGCCATTTAAGGACTCCATCCCATAACAACAGCGTTGTGTGCTTAGCACTGTCCTGCACTCTTTGTTCACCTAAGACTGTGTGACCAGAGACGACTCCAACTCCATTATTACATTTGCTGATGACACCAACATCACAGGTCTGATGACAAGACAGCTTAGAGAGAAGAGGTCTGTCTGCTGACTCAGTGGTGTCAGGGCCACAATCTGACCAGTAATGTCAGTTAAGCCAAGCAAGGAGCTGATCAGAGACTTCAGGAAGCAGAAGACGCTCCCATCTACCTCAGAGGGCATGTTGGTGAAAGGGTAGGCTGATGAATTGACGTTACTGTCTGATTTGTCCCTCAGTGTGACAGAAATGTCAAGACAAATTAATCTCCAAAGCAACAACAAAAAATACTTGAGTTATAAAGCAATTTCAGTAACTCTAGACAGATTAATAAAGTACAAAATTAGTGAATTCAGATTGTAAGATGGTATTAATCAGATGAGTTATGTGTTCACTAAACACACCAAAGAAGGTAAAGCTGAAACTTCTACCCTCCTAGATGTATTCTGCATTTTTATTTTAAATTTCTCAACACAGCCCTAAAAAATGCTACCTATCATGTACTCGATAGTAAAGCCTGTGAATCCTATTTTGTCACCAACATCAACATAAATAAAATTGTTTCCACAAATTTATTGAGTCCAATTGTAAAATATGTCAGCTAAGAATGTAAAGCTGAAATAACCGATTTATGAATTCCTCATTGCTAAAAACTTTAGTCTGTGAGGGAACCAAATTCTACTTGCCACATTGTTAATATAACAAATATAAACAGAATGGTGTTGTATCTTAATCTTCTGCATTTTCTACTGAACCTCCAAATCAGCCATTAATCACCCTAATTATCCAACTCGTCCTCCTCTCTGTTAACTTTCCACACCACAGATTGTGTTCTCGCTACTCCAAATATGACCACAGTATCCCCCTCTGCACTGACCCCACTCCCTTTAACTCCACTTCATGCTCTGCTGGTGTCTTCTGATTCCTGCACTAATGACTTGTAGTCAATTCACTTCACTGCACACTTTCACGTGTGTGTCCTACACCGACCGGAGTTGTAACGGGTTGTGCCAGAATCGATAAAAACACAAACTGGGTTTACAATCAAATCCATCAACACCCCCCTAACTCATTTCACAACACACCTCAAGCTACAATCTCTTAGTCTGCATGGCCAGAGTTTCATCCTATAAACCATCCTGATGCAGTCTGAGTTATGGTGGGCCAGCTATGGAAAGAATTTAAGTGTCTGGAATTCTGTTCTGCCACTTAACATGAAGGAACTTCAAAAGACAGTTTTTGGGAATGGTTGAATCTCTTGGTGCACCCTTCACATTTACAGGTGTAAAGAAAAGTGTGGAGCAATACAACCCTAAACACCTTCAGCTTCATCGGTGGGCTTACGCCTCTTCTGCTTCAGATGTTACATGAAGTCTGCTCGAGGCTACACTTGCTTTAGTGGTCCTGGTGTTTACTACATCATCAATGCCAGTGCTCTGGGACTGTGTACTGCCCAGGTACATGAACCTGTTCTCCAAACGGAGTCTTTGACTGCTGATTATAAAGTTTAGTTCAACTTATCGTGTTCCTGGTGCAGGCTGACGGTTTACTTCAGTCTTCTTTTTGTTGATGATAAGTCCAAAGTCGGTCCATTCATCAGAAAACGTATCATCACTGCACTACTTATCAGCCTTTGAATCAGCATTGAGACCACAGTTATGATCTGGAGAAATCCTCTGATGGTGTCTGTCCTAAACTTACTTTACTTTGTGAAGCCTTGTAAAGTTGATCAGTTTCCCATTGGTGGTAACTAATGCCAAAGCCTACATTATAGTCTTTAAAAGCATCAATCGTCATGGAGGAGAACATCAGTCTGAACAGCATCAGCACCGAGACACATTTAAGAGAGTGAAGGACTCCTGTGTGTCATCATTGTCCTTAACGTTAACTTGCATCAAATAATGAACTTGCCACACACCATGGTGATGAATTTTCTTTGGCATCCATGCTTTGACATGATCTTCAAAAAGATCTTTCCTGCTATCAGTGTGATGTGAAAGTTTGTCGCGTTTCATAATTATTCATTCTTATTGCTTTATTCAAAAGAGACGGTTCTAAGAATAAAGCAAAACGTTTATAAATGATTCTGCATTTGTCCAGTAGATGGCAGTGTTTAAGTGATTTGCATCTTTCATTATTATTATTTTTTTAACAATGAACTCCTTTTATTTATTAATGCAAATGTACATTCCATGATAAGACAAAGACTGTGTCTTAATGGCCAAGTCCTGATCAGATGGGACAATAAAGACTACAGACAGGAGTCGAGTAATCGTCACCTCAGGGGTTTAGTGACTGGCACCCTCTGGACCCACTGGGCCGGCCTGTTTCACGATGTTTATTTATTTATTTTTATTTTTTTTATTTTTTTATATTTTAAGATGCTCACTTTTCGATTTGACCGTATTTATGTTGTGTTGGTGGCGGCATGGCGAATCGCTGTCGATAAGTTTATATCGAAGTGCTGTCGTCTCTCCGTTCCACAAGGTCTGGCTTGGACATATTCCGCCAGTGTGTTGAATCGTTGGTAATATGCCTCCGTCCTGTGGAGTTCAGTGCGACACAATAAATCGTGATTGTTAATGCTGGCCTTGGTGCTTGTGCGTTTACACACCAAATCCCCCTCTCCTATCGGTCACGGGCACACTCGGGCGCTCGCTCCCTCTCAGCAACGTCATTTAGCCTACGTAATGCCTTTGCAGTGTGCTGCGTGTCATTGGCGATTTAACGGGCTGGTCAGGTGGTAAATTATGGGCTGTCGAAAAAGGACGCTTTTCAGAAGGTTTTCAGTTTTGTCTTCAACTAGTTTTGTGCACTTACTGTATTTTATTAGCAGTAAATGGAATTCTTAAACAACATCTCATCATTAAGGAAGACTCATGTCAAGCGTGATGTAAGTGTAATCAAAAGCGATGTTGATAATAATAATAATAATAATAATAATAATAATAATAATAATAATCTTCTTTTGGCATCTCTTTCCATATCTTCCTGTCACACCCATCACCTGCATGTCCTCTCTCACCCATCCTGAACCTTCTCTTAAGCCTTCCTCTTTTCCTCTTGCCTGGCATTTCCATTCTTAGCACCGTATCACAAAAATTCAATATCTCATTCGGTGTCTGTCTGTCTGTGCCCGGGGGCTGTCTTATCACACTGTACAACTCTTACATACTTCTCTGCCACTCCCGATTTCCTCATACAATACCACTACTCCTCTCAGTCACCCTGTTATATTCTTTCTCCAGGTCCACAAAGACGCAATGCAACTCCTTCTGGCCTCTCTCTACTTCTCCATTAACACCCTCAGAGCAAACAACACATCTGTGGTGCTCTTTCTTGGCATGAAACCACACTGCTGCTCACTAATCATCACCTCCCTTCTTAACTGAGCTTCCACTACTCTTTCCCATAACGTCATGCTGTGGCTCATTAATTTTATCCCTCTGTAGTTATTACTCTCCTGCACATCCTCCTTTTTCTTAAATATCGGCACCAGTACACTCCTTCTCCACTCCTCATCATCCCCTCACTTTCCAAGATTCTTTTAAACAATCTGGTTAAGAACTCCACTGCCATCTCTCCTAAACACCTCCATGCTTCCACAGGGATGTCATCTGGACTAACGGCCTTTCCATTTTTCATCCTCTTCATCGCTGTCCATACTTCCTCCTTGCTAATCCAGTGCACTTCCTGATTCACTATCTCCACATCATTCAACATTCTCTTTTTCTCATTCTCTTCATTCATCATCCTCTTGAAGTACTCTTTCCATTGTTGAGAATTTTGATTAGGGATCAATGAGCTTCATTATTAGTTTTTGTGCTCTTAGCTTTGAAAAGTTTAGGCCTGAAACAACTTTAAAAGGACACCATTAATTTTGTTAGAGAGGCCTCTTGCCTGCCTGTCCTTCTTACTTGCTTTGCTTTGAGTTTCTGCGAGTCGAGCTGTGAGACGAGGTCATCATGTGCTCTCTGAGGAGGCAAGCAGGCAAACATTTCTTTGATAAATGCAGGAGCCGAGCATTATAAGACTAAACAAACTGCATGTAAGGTCTTTGGCTGTGTTAGTAAAGGGTAAGCTCTTAAGCTAGCGTATAAAATTTATTAGCATTTAAATGACATTTGAAGCATTAGAGCTCATTGATACCTTAGTTAGGCAATAAAACTAAACACAATGTATTAGTTAGTATTGAAAACTATAGGGACTTAAGATTTGATTATTGAAAGTTAGGGGACTTTTTCCTGCACGTGTGTCGTGACGTAAGCAGTAGCCTGGCCTCTGTCACACCACCGGGCAGCTGTGTGCCACTACTTAACAGCGCTTCTGCCTCCGTTCATTGACTTTCTATATTAGTATGGACATATATATTTTACAGTAGTATTTAAGTTTATATGGCAATACCTCTTTATATAGCTTAGTGATAATAATAATAAGATAAAGTAGCATATATGAGTGAGCTTAAATAAGCAGTTTTTAAAGACTTTTTTCTTTTCTCTCAAGCATGAAGCACTGTGTCATGTTAAGGTTGTTTACAGCGTAGCCCTTATCAGTGAAGCTGCACGCTACCGCTCACTGGCACAGTCACCTATTATGTTACCGTTAGCCTTACAGGACGCTAGTGCAACAAGTAATCATTTATTGAATTGTTAATTAGGCAGTCCCGATAGTTTTCATCTATGGGTCACTCTGATATCAATTTAATTGTTTCTCAACATAATTGTTAAGTTGGGAGTTGATTAACAACTGAAAGGCCATCGAACTTAACAGCCCAGGATTAGGCCGTAAGAATAAGGGAAGGGGTAAAAAGGTGATGCTTATTGCCGGATGGCAAATATGTCCTGCCAGCAAAAATATTGTTATAGAAAGAAGACTGTTATGGGGATGTCTTCAGGGTCAAGAATATTGTTTTGAGAAGGTCTGTGACACCAGGTGATTGTTATGGGTAGAGGTGCTGAGTTGGAAACCTCTATACAGTAGATGTTGGAAAACTAGTCTGGAAGGGGGGCATTTTGAGATAAGAACTGTAATATATTCGGGGCACTCTGGACTCTCGGGGCTCTCTTCATGAACTGAGACAGGCTTTATGTGCTCTGCAATTGTTGTCTATGCTGTGCAATAAAGTCTTCAATTCTGACTGCATTTCTGAAGACTCTGCTTGTTTTTCTGAGATTTCTCCACAACACCATCTATCAACACACGCTCCTCGCTCACCCTAACCTGCTGCTCATCTTTCCCAGATCAGCCCCTCTGTAGCCCACAGGTCCTATTCTCCCTCCTTAGTGTCCAGCCTCTCATACAACTCATCATACGCCTTTTCTTTAGTCTTTTCCACCTCTCTCTTCACCTTGCGCCTTATCTCCTTGCACTCTTGTCTACTTTCTGCATCTCTCTGACTATCCCACTTCTTCTTCACTGTCCTCTTCCTCTGTATACTCTCCTGTACTTCACAATTCCACCACCAGGTTTCCTTTTCATCCTTTCTCTGTCCAGACGTCATGCCAAGCACCTTTCTTGCTGTCACACTTACTACTTCTGTTGTAGTTGCCCAGCTCTCTGCTGACCTTTCACTGCCACCCAGTGCCCATCTTACCTCCTCCCTAAACTCAACTTTGCAGTCTTTCTTTTTCAACTCCCACCATTTGATCCTTGGCTCTGCCCTCACTCTCCTAATCTTCTTGATCTCCACCATCATCCTACAGACCACCATCTTATGATGTCTAACTACACTTTCCCCTGCCACCACTTTGCAGTATTTAATGTCCTTCAGACTTAACCCACCTGCATAGGATATAATCTACCTGTGTGCATTTTCCTCCACTCATGTACATCACCCTATGTTCTTCCCTCTTTATAAAATATGTATTCCCCACAGCCATGCTCATCCTTTTCCCAAAATCCACTATCATCTGACCTTCTTCATTCCTATCCTTGACACCATACCTACCTACCCATCACCTCTTCGTCTCCTCTGTTCCCTTCACCAACATATCCATTGGGTACACTGTTCATCACCTCATCCAACTCACTCCAGAAATCTTCTTTCTCATCCATCGCACACCCAGCTTGCAGGACATATGAACTACCAACATTCATCATCACACCTTCAATTTGCAGCTTCATAATCATTACTCTGTCTGACACTCTTTTCACCTCCAAAACACTCTTGACATGCTGTTCCTTCACAATAACCCCTACTCCATTTCTCCTCCCATCCACACCATGACAGAACAATTTGAACCCCTCCGATCCACCTGGCCTTACTCCCTTCCATTTACTCTCCTGCACACACAATATATCAAACTTCTTTCTCTCCATCATATCTGCTAATTCTCTCCCCTTACCAGTCATACTGCCAACATTCAAAGTTCATACCCTCAGTTCCACTCTCTTTACCTTCCTCCTCTCCTCTTTCCTCCAGACTTGTGTCCCCCCTCTTCTTCTCCTTATTTGGCCAACAGTAGCCCAATTTCTGACAGCACCCTGTTGGCTAACAGTACTGTTGGCGGTCGTTGTTAACCTGGGACTCGACTGATCCGGTATGGAAATTTGTATTGTTGATCTGGCAAAATTTTACATCAGATGCCCTTCGTGACGTAACCCTCCCCATTTATCTGGGCTTGAGACCGGCATGAAGAATCACACTGGTTTGTGAAACCCCTGGTGCCGAGTTAAACATAAACTGATAAATGTGTAAATTAATAGCCGTCTAAATGAGCCTACAATGTGTCTGGACTCATTTTAATTCTGGAGGACCTCCAACACTTGAATGAGACGGTCTTCAGTGAATGTCCACATGTTGACCACAAAGAGTCGGCTTGACTTTTACAGATGATTACAGACAAATGACTGTTGCATGCTAAATGTTGTCACAAGCGGCTGGGGGCCAGACCCAGCTGGGACGCCTGAAAGGACTGGGAGGTGGCATGTACGTCCTCCAGGCCACGAGGGAGCAACGGCCCTGGATCGGGAGAGGACGACGGAAGAGGAGCAAGGAGGCTGAAGCCCATTGAGGCTCATAGGTCCTGGGAAACATCTACTTTCGCTACACCCGGGAACATGGAGAATGATCCTTCCAGGGATGCCCGGAGTGCTTCCGAGTGCTCTCCTGACATTTCCTCCACACCAGGAAGTGTCGTCAGATGGAGCACCTGGAGCACATCTGGGTGGGAATAAAAGGGGCCACCTCCCTACAGTCTGGGAGCTAGAGTCAGGAGTGGGAGCAGGACGAAGCACCCGTGGAGGTAGGAAAGGCGGCCCATGAACATTTCATCCTTAATCCGGGCCTCTCTTTAATAGTGCGGGGAGCACTTTGTGCTGTGTGGGACTGTGTTGTTTGGTGATTAATAAACGTGTGTGTTTTATAAAGATGTGGCCTCAGTCTGATGGAGTCCGGGCATGTCTCACAATGTCAAAGGTCTCGAGTGCTCTGACTAGAGTTTGTGTTAACACATCTTTCATATTAAATGGTAAAGCTGTCTTAACCTCATTTAATGCCGGGCCAGTTCTAACTGAATTTGTGGAAATCAAAAATCAGAATGCATGGAACAATCCAGCAGTGGCAGACGTTAGACTGGCACATCTTGTAAAGTTGTAGTAACCACTAGAATTGTGTAGCAGCACTACACGTCTGTAATCTGTAAATACTGTGCATATAACACACTGTGTCCCCAGATGTCTTCATGAACCTCAGCTGAACTACTCCACCCCAGTAAAGAAATACTAAACAGGGTTTGGTCGGTGCATAAGTGGTGCCACTACCTGGAAGGGGTCTTACTCGAGGTCTACACCGATATCATGTGCTGGTATGGGCAGTCAACTGTTCAGAAACAACTTCTTGGCTAACCAGGTGGGTCTCTGCATTGTTGATACATTAAGCTTTTTATATTTGGGGACACACATCTTTGTGGATGGTTGGCCACCTTTCCACCCACTAAGATTTAATTCAAAGTCTTTATGCATGAAAGGCACAGATGTTGAACTCCAGTCCTGGAGGGCCGCAATGTCTGTAGGTTTTCATTCTAACCATCTTCTTAATTTGTGACCAGTTTTTGCTGCTAGTTAACTTCTTTTAATTAACGTGACTTATGCCCTTTAGTTGTCTCTTTTTCCTTAATTAGCAGCCAAACAATAATGAGACACAAAACAAGATGCTGCGTGCGCAGCTCACCTGTGCCCACCACACAATATCTGAAAATAAAGAAAGGTGAAGGTCTCAGTAAGGCTGACCTCTCAGGTCACCAAAACATTTTGACAGAGTTCCTGGGAAAAACAGAAAATAAACCATTTTGGAAATGTCTGCTGTGGCAGAATGAGAGCAGCAACAAGCCATGGAATTAAATAACGGGTTTAATTAACAGCAGGAATCGACTCCTCATTACGAGACTGGTTGGAGTTTGAAGTCCCAATTTAGCTGGCCATCTGTTGGTTGGTTTCACATCTCATTTCTGCTTGGCTGTCATTCAATGAAGGTCTGGAGTTTGATACCAGTGATCTAAGGTGTACGTCATAAGGGCTTATCATGGTAATACTATAGGAGCTTGGTCGCATGTGATTCAGGAACTACCAACTGACACTGAGTGCCCCCTAATTTTGATGGCACTACACAATACAGAACTCCTTGAATTTCAATGATCTGTATGTAACCCTTTAAGTCTACAGCGTACCTTCCCACAAACACGGCTAACACTCCAGGCTAACCCTGCATGTTAAATGGCCAATCAAGACGCTGGTTTGACACGACAGCCAAAATGACCAAATACTCTGAGCATAAACCACTGCAGTCTCAGGACCCACCTTAGATGTCTACACAACAGTAAAGATTGGCACTGCTGCCCAAGGTGTAGCAGCAGTTATGATGGATGAACTGCCTCCACAATGGAGCTTCTCACGGTCTGCAACAGCACATCTCCTTATCAAAAAAGGATTAAAAGATCATTTATCAATGGCCTGTATCTTAATGCTTCTCTAAATTAAGGATATCTGGAATTTAATTTAGATAGATAGATAGATAGATAGATAGATAGATAGATAGATAGATAGATAGATAGATAGATAGATAGATAGATAGATAGATACTTTATTAATCCCAAGGGGAAATTCACATAATCCAGCAGCAGTATACTGATACAAAGAAACAATATTAAATTAAATAGTAATAAAAATGAAAAATGAAAAAAAAAAA